>NW_026062356.1:0-109771 GCF_023897955.1 Schistocerca gregaria
ACACACGCGAGACAGATGGGAGCAGAAGGCAAGGGGGGAGCAGAAGGCAAGGGGGGAGCAGAAGGCAAGGGGGGAGCAGAAGGCAAGGGGGGAGCAGAAGGCAAGGGGGGAGCAGAAGGCAAGGGGGGAGCAGAAGGCAAGGGGGGAGCAGAAGGCAAGGGGGGAGGAGAAGGCAAGGGGGGAGGCAGAAGGCAAGGGGGGAGCAGAAGGCAAGGGGGGAGCAGAAGGCAAGGGGGGAGCAGAAGGCAAGGGGGGAGCAGAAGGCAAGGGGGGAGCAGAAGGCAAGGGGGGGAGCAGAAGGCAAGGGGGGGAGCAGAAGGCAAGGGGGGAGCAGAAGGCAAGGGGGGAGCAGAAGGCAAGGGGGGAGCAGAAGGCAAGGGGGGAGCAGAAGGCAAGGGGGGAGCAGAAGGCAAGGGGGGAGCAGAAGGCAAGGGGGGAGCAGAAGGCAAGGGGGGAGCAGAAGGCAAGGGGGGAGCAGAAGGCAAGGGGGGAGCAGAAGGCAAGGGGGGAGCAGAAGGCAAGGGGGGGAGCAGAAGGCAAGGGGGGAGCAGAAGGCAAGGGGGGAGCAGAAGGCAAGGGGGGAGCAGAAGGCAAGGGGGGAGCAGAAGGCAAGGGGGGGAGCAGAAGGCAAGGGGGGAGCAGAAGGCAAGGGGGGAGCAGAAGGCAAGGGGGGAGCAGAAGGCAAGGGGGGAGCAGAAGGCAAGGGGGGAGCAGAAGGCAAGGGGGGAGCAGAAGGCAAGGGGGGAGCAGAAGGCAAGGGGGGGAGCAGAAGGCAAGGGGGGAGCAGAAGGCAAGGGGGGAGCAGAAGGCAAGGGGGGAGCAGAAGGCAAGGGGGGAGCAGAAGGCAAGGGGGGAGCAGAAGGCAAGGGGGGAGCAGAAGGCAAGGGGGGAGCAGAAGGCAAGGGGGGAGCAGAAGGCAAGGGGGGAGCAGAAGGCAAGGGGGGAGCAGAAGGCAAGGGGGGAGCAGAAGGCAAGGGGGGAGCAGAAGGCAAGGGGGGAGCAGAAGGCAAGGGGGGAGCAGAAGGCAAGGGGGGGAGCAGAAGGCAAGGGGGGAGCAGAAGGCAAGGGGGGAGCAGAAGGCAAGGGGGGAGCAGAAGGCAAGGGGGGAGCAGAAGGCAAGGGGGGAGCAGAAGGCAAGGGGGGAGCAGAAGGCAAGGGGGGAGCAGAAGGCAAGGGGGGAGCAGAAGGCAAGGGGGGAGCAGAAGGCAAGGGGGGGAGCAGAAGGCAAGGGGGGGAGCAGAAGGCAAGGGGGGGAGCAGAAGGCAAGGGGGGAGCAGAAGGCAAGGGGGGAGCAGAAGGCAAGGGGGGAGCAGAAGGCAAGGGGGGAGCAGAAGGCAAGGGGGGAGCAGAAGGCAAGGGGGGGAGCAGAAGGCAAGGGGGGAGCAGAAGGCAAGGGGGGAGCAGAAGGCAAGGGGGGAGCAGAAGGCAAGGGGGGAGGCAGAAGGCAAGGGGGGAGGAGAAGGCAAGGGGGGAGGAGAAGGCAAGGGGGGAGGAGAAGGCAAGGGGGGAGGAGAAGGCAAGGGGGGAGGAGAAGGCAAGGGGGGGAGGAGAAGGCAAGGGGGAGGAGAAGGCAAGGGGGGAGGAGAAGGCAAGGGGGGAGGAGAAGGCAAGGGGGGAGGAGAAGGCAAGGGGGGAGGAGAAGGCAAGGGGGGAGGAGAAGGCAAGGGGGAGGAGAAGGCAAGGGGGGAGGAGAAGGCAAGGGGGGAGGAGAAGGCAAGGGGGGAGGAGAAGGCAAGGGGGGAGGAGAAGGCAAGGGGGGAGGAGAAGGCAAGGGGGGAGGAGAAGGCAAGGGGGGAGGAGAAGGCAAGGGGGGAGGAGAAGGCAAGGGGGGAGGAGAAGGCAAGGGGGGAGGAGAAGGCAAGGGGGGAGGAGAAGGCAAGGGGGGAGGAGAAGGCAAGGGGGGAGGAGAAGGCAAGGGGGGAGGAGAAGGCAAGGGGGGAGGAGAAGGCAAGGGGGGAGGAGAAGGCAAGGGGGGAGGAGAAGGCAAGGGGGGAGGAGAAGGCAAGGGGGGAGGAGAAGGCAAGGGGGGGAGGAGAAGGCAAGGGGGGAGGAGAAGGCAAGGGGGGAGGAGAAGGCAAGGGGGGAGGAGAAGGCAAGGGGGGGAGGAGAAGGCAAGGGGGGGAGGAGAAGGCAAGGGGGGGAGGAGAAGGCAAGGGGGGGAGGAGAAGGCAAGGGGGGGAGGAGAAGGCAAGGGGGGGAGGAGAAGGCAAGGGGGGGAGGAGAAGGCAAGGGGGGGAGGAGAAGGCAAGGGGGGGAGGAGAAGGCAAGGGGGGGAGGAGAAGGCAAGGGGGGGAGGAGAAGGCAAGGGGGGGAGGAGAAGGCAAGGGGGGGAGGAGAAGGCAAGGGGGGGAGGAGAAGGCAAGGGGGGGAGGAGAAGGCAAGGGGGGGAGGAGAAGGCAAGGGGGGGAGGAGAAGGCAAGGGGGGGAGGAGAAGGCAAGGGGGGGAGGAGAAGGCAAGGGGGGAGGAGAAGGCAAGGGGGGAGGAGAAGGCAAGGGGGGAGGAGAAGGCAAGGGGGGAGGAGAAGGCAAGGGGGGGAGGAGAAGGCAAGGGGGGGAGGAGAAGGCAAGGGGGGGAGGAGAAGGCAAGGGGGGGAGGAGAAGGCAAGGGGGGAGGAGAAGGCAAGGGGGGAGGAGAAGGCAAGGGGGGAGGAGAAGGCAAGGGGGGAGGAGAAGGCAAGGGGGGAGGAGAAGGCAAGGGGGGAGGAGAAGGCAAGGGGGGAGGAGAAGGCAAGGGGGGAGGAGAAGGCAAGGGGGGAGGAGAAGGCAAGGGGGGAGGAGAAGGCAAGGGGGGAGGAGAAGGCAAGGGGGGAGGAGAAGGCAAGGGGGGAGGAGAAGGCAAGGGGGGAGGAGAAGGCAAGGGGGGAGGAGAAGGCAAGGGGGGAGGAGAAGGCAAGGGGGGAGGAGAAGGCAAGGGGGAGGAGAAGGCAAGGGGGGAGGAGAAGGCAAGGGGGGAGGAGAAGGCATGGGGGGGAGGAGAAGGCAAGGGGGGAGGAGAAGGCAAGGGGGGGAGGAGAAGGCAAGGGGGGAGGAGAAGGCATGGGGGGAGGAGAAGGCATGGGGGGAGGAGAAGGCAAGGGGGGGAGGAGAAGGCAAGGGGGGGAGGAGAAGGCAAGGGGGGGAGGAGAAGGCAAGGGGGGAGGAGAAGGCAAGGGGGGAGGAGAAGGCAAGGGGGGAGGAGAAGGCAAGGGGGGAGGAGAAGGCAAGGGGGGAGGAGAAGGCAAGGGGGGAGGAGAAGGCAAGGGGGGTGGAGAAGGCAAGGGGGGTGGAGAAGGCAAGGGGGGTGGAGAAGGCAAGGGGGGTGGAGAAGGCAAGGGGGGTGGAGAAGGCAAGGGGGGTGGAGAAGGCAAGGGGGGTGGAGAAGGCAAGGGGGGTGGAGAAGGCAAGGGGGGTGGAGAAGGCAAGGGGGGTGGAGAAGGCAAGGGGGGTGGAGAAGGCAAGGGGGGTGGAGAAGGCAAGGGGGGTGGAGAAGGCAAGGGGGGTGGAGAAGGCAAGGGGGGTGGAGAAGGCAAGGGGGGTGGAGAAGGCAAGGGGGGTGGAGAAGGCAAGGGGGGGGGAGAAGGCAAGGGGGGGGGAGAAGGCAAGGGGGGGGGAGAAGGCAAGGGGGGGGGAGAAGGCAAGGGGGGGGGAGAAGGCAAGGGGGGGGGAGAAGGCAAGGGGGGGGAGAAGGCAAGGGGGGGGGAGAAGGCAAGGGGGGGGGAGAAGGCAAGGGGGGAGAAGGCAAGGGGGGAGAAGGCAAGGGGGGAGAAGGCAAGGGGGGAGAAGGCAAGGGGGGAGAAGGCAAGGGGGGAGAAGGCAAGGGGGGAGAAGGCAAGGGGGGAGAAGGCAAGGGGGGAGAAGGCAAGGGGGGAGAAGGCAAGGGGGGAGAAGGCAAGGGGGGAGAAGGCAAGGGGGGAGAAGGCAAGGGGGGAGAAGGCAAGGGGGGAGAAGGCAAGGGGGGAGAAGGCAAGGGGGGAGAAGGCAAGGGGGGAGAAGGCAAGGGGGGAGAAGGCAAGGGGGGAGAAGGCAAGGGGGGAGAAGGCAAGGAGAAGGCAAGGAGAAGAGTAAGTAAGACAGTGAGATGGAGAAAAAAAAAAAGGAACCAACCAAAGGAAGGAAGAGACCACAAGAAGTGAAAAACCAAAATGAATGCAAATTTAGGTCGTGAATCCGTCCGTCTCCTGACGCAAGCAAACAGGAGGAATGGTGCTTGCTGGAACTGATGCAAATGGGAGGAGGATCAAAAGGAAACTTCACTTGTGATGGACGTCCACAGTCCGAACATCCCAACATGTGGGGCTGGCATTACATCAAGGGGACATGTGCCCAAATTTCCAGAATTTAAAGTACTGCATAGGGAGAGGGACATACGGTTTAATATCACACCAGTAGACTATCACTTTGACTTTCAGGCAATGTGTCATCCTCAAAGGCCATGGCTGGTAGCAACTACATTATCCTTAAACACCTAACTAAGTGAACACCTTGTCGCTGTAGGCTGGTGTGCAACTAATCATTGGACTGCAAGAGGAGACATCTGTGGAATATTTAGGCTCGCATGGGGGATGGGGGAGACCAGTATATCACCCAGCTTGCCACAGACCACCAATGCAAGTGACTGGGTAAGGGATGCTGTTTTTATCAGGATTGACCTATTTGACATTTTGGATATTCCCACCACTTCCAAACTGATCATCTAAGTGCTCGACAAAAAGCAAAGACCTTATGACAACAAAGGATTCCCCAATCTGATTGTGCACAAACTAAGTATTGAGGAGAATATACCTCTACTTGATCTTTAGCCCTGTGTTCTTCCCATGGTGTAGCCAGGGAAGGAAACAATTGGGGGTCATATCTCTACACATTATATTGCACCATACCTCTCAGAGAATACTGGAGCTATTCAACCACCACTATAAGACACCTTCATCTGCTTCACTGCGGGTCATCCACCCTGATGTCACCCATTCCAGTCAGGAGCTCTCCCTACTGGCCCCACACAGTCACAGCAAAGGACATCTGGTGCGAGCAACATAGACGGGTGTCCTGATGCCCCAAGAAGACTGACATCTACTCCTTGATGCACATGGGGAGTTTGAAGCTCAGGTATCAACGGTGTGATCCCTGTATTGTCAGGGGAGTTATGAACAAGAAGGTACACGATTACCCCTCCATGATGGACTGGCCACTTTGGTGGATATCTGGTGCCAAAAGAGTGTGTGTGTTTGAGGTTTACGGGCGCTAAACAACGTGGTCATCAGCGCCCAAGCTCATAAAAACAGGAACACATGCAGTGAAGGGACTAAGACGAACAGCGATCAAGAATGGCCAAAAGACGCAGACCTGACGCAGTTCCAAATCCCCACATACAGAGGCAAAACAAGAGGAGAAGGAACACACTAAAAAAGGGAACACAAGGAAAAGAGAACAGAAACCTAAGGGAAACAAGGAGGTAATCGTGACTGGGGGACCTCTTACCTAAAACCTGGGTGAGCCAGTCACCCAGCAGCACATTAAAACCCTCTCCCTAAAATCCGAGGCAACAGATTGGACAGGACACAAAACTGTAAGACCTTAACCACAGTCTCTGCGTCGTCTTGCAAAATAGAGGGCAAATCCGGTGGCAAATAAACCACCGCCCTCTGGTCAGAGAATAAAGGACAGTCAAGTAAAATGTGGCGGACAGTAATCTGGACGCCACAAGCACTGCAGATTGGGGGGTCTTCCCGCCGGAGTAAAAAACCATGCGTTAAGGGACTGTACCCGATGCGGAGGCGAGTGAAGAGAACCTCATCCCACCTGTAAGACTGGTAGGATGTACGCCATGGTCGCGTTGTGGCCTTTACCAGACGCAGCTTATTGTCAGAAACTGCCAGCCACTCCTCTTCCCATTTATGCATAACACGAAAACGCAAAAGGAAGGTTACAGCATGGAGGGGGACGACACATTCAACAACGTGAGGGAGGGAACATGCATCTTTGGCAGCCACATCCGCCAGTTCATTTCCCCCAATACCCACGTGCCCCGGCACCCAGCAGAAAGAATCCGCCTTCCCCTGCCGTTGCAGGTGGAGGAGGGCATCATGGATGTTCTGGACGACCGTATCCGCTGGGTATAGGTGTTGCATGGTCTGAAGAGCACTCAGGGAGTCAGAACAGATGAGGAACTTAAGACTGGGAACATATCTCATCTGCTCCAATGCCCGCAAGATTGCAGACAATTCGGCATCAAGGATGGTAAACGCCGCAGGAAGCCGTAACTTGACGACTCGATCAGGGAAAACAACAGCACAACCACAGAGCCCCCTGTTTAGATCCATCTGTGAATACAGGTACATGGTCCGGATGCTGGTTTAAAATATCGTAAAATAAGGAGGTAAAAACAAACGCTGGAGTGCAGTTCCTCCGGTTCTCTGACAAGTCTAGAAGGATGCTGGGCCTCTGGAGCAACCAGGGAGGCAGGCGAGTAAAACCTTGTCGTTGGGGGGCCACACGCTCCACACCAAGGGACTCAAGCAAATGCTTGGCACGAATCCCAAATGGTCTCGTTGCCCTGGGACGACTGGAAAAGAGACGTTCCATAGGCAGTCGGGCAATGGTAGGGTACGCAGGGGAGGTAGGACAGGCAAGGAAATGACACACCCGTCACACCATGAGGAGTTTCCACCGGATGGCGAGCGGCGGTCCCCCTGCCTCAGCACACAGGCAGGGGATGGGACTGGTACGGAAGGCACCAGTGGCCAGCCCGATACCCTCATGGTGTACTGCGTCAAGGATCTTCAGATACGAAGGTCTTGCTGACCCATACACGGTGCAAGCATAGTCAATACGCGATCGGATGAAAGCCCTATAAAACTGCAGCAGACGCGCCCGATCTGCTCCCCAGGACCGATGGCTCAGAAACTTCAAAATATTCAGTGCCTTCAGGGCCCGCACCTTGAGGTCTTTAAGGTGAGGCAACCACGACAACTTGGAATCAAAAGTGAGGCCCAGGAACCTCACAGTGTCTCTAAAAGGAAGAACGGTGTCCCTCAGACGCAATTCAGGGGAGGTAAAAAGACGCCGAGAACGATTAAAATGAACACACACAGATTTGTCTGCAGAAAAGATAAAACCAGTCTTTGCAGTCCACGCCTCTAAGCGCTTTATCGTAAGCTGCAACTGCCGACTAACAGTGACAAGACTGGAGGAAAAACAGAAAACAGTAAAATCGTCCACAAACAAGGAGCATTGGGCAGGACTCCGGATAGTGGACGTGATACTGTTAATAGTGACGGCAAAGAGGGTGACACTTAAAACGCTGCACTGCGGAACACCATTCTCCTGCACGTACAAATCAGATAGCACATTACCAACCCGATACCGAAAGAGGCGGTGAGAAAGAAAGGACCAAATGAAGATGGGGAGACGGCCACGAAAGCCCCACTCATGGAGTTGATTGAGGATAAGGTGGTGCCAAGTAGTGTCATACGCCTTATTAATGTCAAAGAAGACCCCTAGACAATGCTGGTTACGTAGGAAGGCCTGCTGGATGGCGGCCTCAAGCAGGGTCAAGTTGTCTATAGTGGAACGACATCTCCGAAAGCCACACTGAGAGGGGCTAAGGAGCTGCCTGGTCTCGAGCAGCCTAACCAGGCGGCAGTTGACCATGCGTTCTAACGTCTTCCCAACACAGCTCGTCAAAGCAATACTCTGATAACTACTAGGATGCGTTCGCTCCTTCCCTGGTTTGAGGAGGGGAATCAAAATCGCCTACCTCCACGAGTCAGGGTACGTGCCGGATAAACATATCATATTAAAACAGTTCAGGAGAACTTCCTTGGATGGCAGCAACAAGTGCCGCAGCATGCTGTACCAGATTTGATCATGACCAGGCGCAGTATCATGAGCCACAGACAGCGCAGAATGCAGTTCCCACATTGTGAAGGGGCAGTTATAGGGTTCAGAATTGAGAGACCAGAAGTCCAAGTGACCCCTCTCGATGGCAGTGCAGTAGCGGCAGAAATCTGGATCACGGTTAATAGTGGCGGTAGAGTCCGCAAAATGCATGGCCAGTGTCTGGGCAATGTCTCTCGGAGACATCCGAGGAGACATCCCCTGATGCAACAATGCCGTGACAGGTAGCTGGCTGAGTTTTCCGGAAATCCTCCTGATGGCTTCAAATACTTTCGTAGAACTAGTGGAGCGAGAGATGGAGTTCAAGAACGATTGCCATGACCGTCGTTTGCTCTCTCTAATCACTCGCCGCACTCTGGCCCTTGCCACCCGAAAGGCCGCAAGATTGTCAGCCGAGGGACGGCACTTGAAGCGGCGCAGAGCTGCACGGCGGGCTCGGATGGCTAAGCGGCACTCAGTGGTCCACCAAGGGACAGGACGCCTCTTGGGATGACCGGATGACCGTGGGATCGACAATTCAGCAGCATGGGAGATCACGGTCTACCCATTCCTGGACGCTGGCACGGTATTCCAAAACAGCCAGTTGGCTGAAAAGTGTCCGGTCACCCTGCAGAGGTGCCACCGTGGTGGCACTGGGAATGCCACAGCCTCATCCAGGAGGCGAATCCAAAAGGGTAAGTGGTAATTAGAATTGAGGTCAGCAGCAGCCTCCCACAGAGCAGAATCCGCAAGTGCTGGAGAGCAAAGGGAAAGGTGAATAGCTGGTGACGACACAGAAGCAGTACAGAAATGAGTGGGAGCACCAGAGTTCAGGAGGCACAGTTCTTCAGACATCATGAGGCTTTCCAGAATGCGACCCCTGGGGCAAGTAGTCGGAGAGCCCCATAAGACATTATGAGCGTTGAAGTCCCCCAGAAGAAGAAATGGGCGGGGGAGTTGTCTAATAAGGTACGTGAGAGCCTCAGGGTCTATCGCATCCTGAGGGGGTAAATAAACTGAACAGACTGTGAGCCTCCAACCCACAAGAATGTCAACTGCAACTGTTTGCAAGTCGGTGACGAGAGGGAGCTCAGATGAGGGGTGCATGTCACGGACAAAAACCGCAACACCACCCTTTGCCCTTTCCCCCGTCAGATCAACTTATCGAAATACGGTATAGCCCTGTAAAGAAGGAGAATCAGTGGCCCGAAAATGTGTCTCTTGGAGACATAAGCACAAGGGGCACTCTCGTATAAGGAGTTGTAATTCGGCCGCATGCGTCCTGAACCCATTCAGGATCCACTCTAATATGGGAGCCAGCGATCAGAGTGGCTGAACTTTCACCCTGCCTCTGTGCTTTGGAGGTGAGCCCGTACTGGCCTGAGATTTATTCCTGGGGCGAGAAGATCGTCCCCGGTCGACATCAATGTCCATAAGCTCTGATGACGACCCATGGGAGATGTCAGACAGTACAATGGCCTCGTCATTGGACCAATGCTGACTAGTCTCCTGAGGTGACAAAACCTTCACCTTCTGAGGCTTTGTCTTTGGGGGCTTAGAATGCAGAGCCTTGTCAACATTTGGAGCTTCACTCGCCTGGGCAGAAGGCGCCATATGGGGAGAGGCAGGAAGTACCCCAGTGTCAGCAACCACGGCCTTGTCTGACGTAGCGGGGAGAGCCGCAGGTTGCAAAACAACTGCAGCAGCGCAAGTGCACAGGCAAGTGCAGGTATTAGTGCTAACACTAGCAACCTCCGTTTGCGTAGCAACAGTGGCCAGTTGTACCGGTTTTTTGAGAGCGGAAGCGAAATATGTTGAAAATACAGGAGGTTGCATGGCCTTAAAGAGCTTCTTGGCCTCACCATAGGGGATGCACTTAGATGTTTTAATCTCCTGTACCTTCCGTTCTTCGAGATAGATGGGGCAAGTCCAGAGCAATTCACACAATTCACAGGCGATGAACAATTGGCTCCATCATGGGCAGGCTGACCACATTTACCACAAGTGGCTATCCCATTGCACCCCAACGTAGTATGCCCAAAGCACTGACATTTAAAACAGCGCATTGGGTTGGGGAAATATGGCCGTACTGGCAAACGTAAGAACCCCGCTTTAACATGCTCTGGGAGTCTCGGGCAACTGAACGTGAGAATAAACGAGTCGGATTCGACTAGGTCCCCATCGACTCATTTCATAATATGCTGTACGTCAACAATACCTTCTTCAGCCCACTTAGATTTTAACTCATCTGTGGGAATATATCCACCAAGTCCCTACATGTCACAACACCCTTACTGTAGTTCAACGTGGAGTGGAGCTCGGTCTCGATAGCGTACTCTCCGAGACAGGTTGCTTTCTGAAGAGAAGCGACTTGACGGGAACTAGAAGTCTCAACTAACAGAGTACCATTGCGCAGTCGCTTAACAGATTTCAGTGTTCCTGCAATTCCCTCAAGACCCTTGTGGATGCAAAAGGGAAAAACCCTCTCAAAGCTACCCTCCTTCCTTTTAATAATCAAAAACACATTCTGATTATCAGCATGTGCTCCGTTACTACAGTCTGTTAAATCTCTAGCAACACCAGGCGCTGGAGGACTCTCAGCACATAGCCGCTTTTTCGATGGGGTGTGTTTTCCTACCAGTGGCCCACCCAAGCCACTGGTAGGGGGAAATGTAGAGGTCGAAGGGTCCATTGCGGTCCCACGAGCAGCTAGGGAACTAAAGGTCTGCTCAGACAGAGCCGCGAGTGGCTGAGTAAGCCTTATACAACTGGGGTTTGGCAGGTGCCCCAGAGGTTGCCCGCTTACGACTGTTCCACCCCAACAGCTATGCATCTTCTAGGCACGGAGCACACTGAAAGATCGAGGGGTTTTTATAGAGGTTGGCCTTCCTCCCAATCCAGGCGGTCAAGCCAAGATTACCATTCCCCGCAGCACACAACATTTCACCGCCGTGCCGTATGGTGGTCGCTGAAGCATGTCGGGGGGGTTACGGTGACAGGAGACTGGCAGCGCAGACCAGTCCCCAGCTCAGGACCCCAGGGTCGCGAAGCCTGTACTCAGCAAGTGAATGCTGAGCCCCTGGGGGATGGTGCCAAAAGAGCCATCATGATCATGGGTGCAGTAGATGACAGCGGACAATGGGTGTACGTGATGCCCCTGTAAGTTGTCCTTGCCCAAATAGCTGGATTACAGGTGGAATTCCAAGCCCATGACAATAATAGCTGCAGAAGATTCCACACCTGATGGGTATATGATGCACCATGTAAAGTGTCCTTCCCCAAATAGCCTGCACTTCTGTAAAATTTGGAAAGGTGGAGGCCAGATCCTGCAAGGGGACCATAAATTAGAAAGCCAAAAAATGAAAGAATAAAAATGAAAACTACATCCACAGCTTGCACTGAAATTTATTGCTCATGTAGCCAAATTGGTGCTTGTAAGCCAACAACCACATGAATACTGTGGATACAGTGGTTATTTCTATGCAAGCTGATTGCTGGTATCGTGCTGTTTAATTTTAAATTGTCCCCACCACTCCTGCAACTACATTGAAACTGGAGACATTAATACTAAAGTTCTGACTTCCTTTCACTGTGGATTTCAGGCACAGATGAAGACTTGAACGGGTTGCTGCTGATTGCACCAAAGCTGCACATTTGTACTGAACCAGTTGCTGTAACAGAGGTTAAGATGCATTTATTAAGCCTCATACTAAAATGGGAAGGGATTTGGTGAACTTCTTATAGGCATGTTAGTGGTGTCAACATCATGTACCTGTGAGAATCTCAGTAAGAGGGGCTGTTTTGTTAAGTATAGGTCATATGTCCAGCAAGAAAGTGCAAAATAATTTTGTAAGTGTAACACTTCCTGGAGTTGTTGAGGAGGTTCATTACATCAGAATATAAGTAGTTTGATAAATAATGTATAGTTTTCTTCCTTTTAA
Organism: Schistocerca gregaria; assembly: GCF_023897955.1. Taxonomy (NCBI): domain Eukaryota; kingdom Metazoa; phylum Arthropoda; class Insecta; order Orthoptera; family Acrididae; genus Schistocerca; species Schistocerca gregaria. The sequence goes on from NW_026062356.1 coordinate 11,793, forward strand.
ATTAGCCAGTTGTTCTGATGATGCAAATATTCTGTACCATTTCATATTTAGTAACTAGTCAGACAGTAATTAAATGTGCTATGTAGTTATATAGTGTTATGTGATTTATAGAGTGAATATTGGAAAAGAGCAGTTTCTTTTACTTCTAACTGTAAATATGTTGCTGGAAAACTGTAGTGTTAAAAACGGATTTTGTTTCATTCTTTTGTTTCCTGTTGAACAAGAAGAAATGACTGATGGTTTGTTAAGTTTGAATGTCAGTTACCTAAAATGATTGACAAGTAGAACACAGAAACATCACCTGTGTGCTTCAATCTCATTTACACAAATTTTCTATCCTGTGTGAAGTAAGACGGAACAACTTGAACAAAGTCTGAGATCAGAAAAGGTGATAAAATGTATATTCTGCTGTCGAAGTACTGTCTAAACAAGATGGAAATCAATAAGAAGAAACAACTTACTATAGCTGAAGAACATTCATGCAGGAAACTGACTACTAGTATCAGTTGCTGCAAGAAGTAAATACAGAATGTTTAAGTATAACCAACTACTAATGTGAAATTTAATGTACTTGCTTAATGAGTGGCAATGTACGACAAGATTTCCTTCAGAAATAAGAAGATATTTGAAAAAAGCAATTAAAGTCCATGAGAACCTTATGAGACTAAAATAACTTATACATGAATAAAGTGAAATTGTTTCCATCCCAGAGGGTAATTTAATGACCCTGTGATAGTTTCAAATTACAAAAATCACTGTAGTGAATTAAGTTGTTTTAACATGTAAAAGCATGTACTTCAACATTCATATAAGTATATCATAATTTGAGTTACATAAATAAGAGTAACAGTTATACATTTACTCATTAAATGATGCAAGCCTTAAATAACACTAACTCCAAGTGATATTTTTGTGATCTAATTAACATTAAAAAACCAAAGGAATTAATGGTGTTACATATTACTGGCTTCTGTCACACTTAGCAAAAAAAGTAAAATGCAGTGTTGTTCAATTTTTCAACTGAAAAATTGGAGAACATCTGTAAGGGTAGGAAAGAGTCTTGCTGTATTTACCCTCAGATTCATTATTGTTGCCTGTACATGTGAATGGAGTATCATTCAGCAAGAGTTTTTAAACCTTCTGAAATTGGAACAGAAAGAAGGGTCAATTGTTTTCAAGGAATGAAGCAGATATCTAAAAATGTACTTTCCCACAACTTTGAAAAAAGTGTACTCCTACCTATACCAACAACTATGTTATTAAACAAATACTGTGCATAATCTAAGTTATTAAATAAGGCAGAATAGACATGACTAAGAAACATACTGATAAGAATTAGCTTCTGAACATAATTCAAAGTAAAAATACCTATTCTTCATCCATCATTATATTTGTAGGCTCCTCTTCAAGGATTCAGCCATTTTATATCAATAAATTTATGCATGGAGTGGGTGGGAGATAGTGTTTCATTATAAAGTTGTACTGAAATATTTTCATGATATTAAGCTGCTCATAGATCATAGGTTCATTTGATTCTGCATGATAAATTTCATCACATTCAACACAGCTTTGATTTAGAATCTTTTCTATGGTTTATAGAAATTCACTTGTGACAACATCACTGATAGAATTTCCTTTCATGTTGGAGAAGCTGGACACACAGCTATAAATATTAACACACAAACTGTTGCAACTTCCTAGGCGTTTCTGCTCATAGGCATATGTGAAGAGTGGTATGTATCATTTACCACAAAGTCTCTTCACCATTACCATTTTCCCCAAAGAATTCCTTATCCTTACCAGAACAGTAACTATTTAGTGTACAGGGAGCAGATGGTTGAAATACTGCTCCTGCTACTCTTGAGACAGATGGAAGTGAGTGACACTTTTCTTTGTTTCTGGAAAAGAAAGACAGTTATTCTTGCCATAGGTTAAAATTTCACGAAGTGCTAAGTAGAAAAAAAAAAGAAGCAGCTTAAATCAGTTTTACCTAACATAATCTTAAATCATTTGAAAAATCTTTGGAATAAACTCAATCATCTAATGCAAAAATATTGTCACTGTGTTGACATATTAACAGAGACCAATGTCGTCCCAGGTATCAACTTCTGTTTTCATGCAGAAAGAAAACTATTGGAATAATGTATCCTATCTCTACATCCAACTGAGCAACATCTCAGTAGGCATCAGCATGTGCTAGTGGAAAGGTTACGCTGTCAGTCATTAGCACATAAACTGTTTCAAAATGTGTGCTAAAAGGAAAGTCCAGGAACTAATGTGGTGGTGATTGTTGGCAAATAATCATGTGGAATCTGAAATTCATTATGGTATTTGTGTTGCAGTGATGAGTGAACATGTCGTATCAGGTGTCACTTGCTCAAATGGAAGGGTTAACATCTAAGGCAATTAACTACATGACCAGCTATCTGTAGTCAGTGAATAATCTACTCAGAAAATTCATGGAAGTTTATGAAAATGATTTCTTTTTCCAATTTATTAAATTTGGTGGTGGGAGAGGGGAGGGGGGAGGTGGGGACAGGGATATTGCTGAAAACTAAGGTTATGTTAATTTCAGAACTACTTTCTGAGAACAAAAGATGACTAGATAATCTCTTCCTTGCACTTACATTTGTATAATAATGAAAAGGTGAGTGAGTGGGTTGGTTGGTTGTTAGGTTGGTCAGTTGGTTGGTTAATTAGTTCATGTTCCATAGATCATCTGAATGTTTCTTTTATTGAAATAATGTGGAATGAGTCAGTTTATAGGATATGTATACATGATTAGTGTTAACATTAATAAACACACAATTATGTTTAGTCCTACTCATGCAACTACACTTCCTTTTTTACATGCTACCAATTTTTAAGTAGAAATTGGTCAATGGAATAGAGGGAACTGTCTAAGAGAAATGATTTTAAATTAGATTTAAAATTTGCATTGCTCCCTGCCAGACACTTTAAGATATTAGGCAAATGATCAAAAATTTTTGTTGCTGCACGTTAATCACTTTTCTGAACCAACGGCAACTTCAACAATGGCTAGTACAGGTAATTTTTCCCTCTCTATAATTGTAGGTATGGGCATCAATTTTGTTCTCAAACTCTGAGGGATTCCTTATGAGAGATCATTAGCAATTGTATGTATTGTGATGCTGCAGTTAAAATGCATAGATCCTTAAAGAGGTTCCTACAGGACATCAGTGGGTGAACACCACATGTTTCTTATTACTCACTGCTCTGGAACCAATACTTTTTTTCTAAGTTATGAGTTACTACTGAAAATTATTCTGCAAGTCATTATTGAGTAAAAGTGTTCAAAATAAGTCTGGAAGTTCAAAATCAGCTGAAAATAATTGTTTGAGAAGCTGAGCAATATGCTGCTTCCAGTTTGAGGGTTGGCAGTATGTACACCCAAAAATTTGGAACATCCTACCTTATTTACTCACTTCTTCCCATGTGCCACATCAATTTTTGGTGTGACTATTTGTTGCAAAGAACTGATTGTAGTGAGTTTTTTAAATATTTAGGGGGAGTCTATTTTCAGAGAACCAGTTAAGAATTATTTGGAAACTATCATTTACCAACCATTCTGTTGCTGTCTGTGAAACAGTATTTATTACAAAATAGTATTTTCTACAAAGAATACCAATTTTGCTTGTTGAATGTTAAGTGGAATGTCATTCACATATAAAAGAACAGGAGTGAACCCAAAATTGAACCCAATGAGATTTTTTTTCCCCAGTCGCTAAAATGTTCTGTATTTCCAATACTGTCTGAATTATTCTGCACAACCCTCACATTCCACTTGTTAAGTAGGATTAAAACAAGCTGTGTGTAAAGCCATCAACTTCATACAACTTGAGTTTTTCTGAGAGAGCAACATGATCTACACATTCAGATGCCTTGGAAAGATCAAGCTGTAAATAATAATATGTTGTCAGTTGATATTTTTGTGAACTATTTGATAAGCAAATGTTTAAATAGCGCTCTCAGATGAGCTACACTTCTGGAATTCAAACTGATATGCTAAATAAATTTTTTCCACTGAAGTGTGCAACTACACTTGGGTACATTACTTTTATAACTAATTTGGAACAAAATGTCAAGAAAGAAATTAGATAAGTGAGTCTGTCTTGCCACCTTTCTTATGAAGTTGTTTAACAATTATTGCAGATTTTAACTTGTCTGGAAAAATTCCCTGCGCCAGTGATGCATTGCATATATCGCTAAGGAATTTACTTATTAAGTCAGTACAACTTTTCAGAATTCTGTTTGAAATTCCATCAAACCCACATTAACTTTTTTTTACAGTTCTTATAACTATATTACGAGGGTCGGTCAAAAAGTAATGCCTCCCATTTTTTTTTCTACTTAAAAAAATTAAGGTAAGTGAAAAATTTGAATTTGGTGCCATTCCTCAAACCTTCTGCAATCCACTGCAGTAGTAACTTTCTGTGTCAACAGGTGGCAGCACAGCAGAAGTTTGTAAGATGGCCGACATCGATGTTCGTTTGAGACAGCATTGTGTGATTGAATTCTTGAATGCAGAAGGTGAAACGCCCATACGCATTCATGAAAGACTGAAGAAGGTGTATGGTGTTGTGACAGTGGATGTCAGCACTGTTAGACGATGGGTTCGTCATCGTAAGGAAGCTGAAGGGCAAACACCGTTGACTGACGAAAAGCGGAGCGGCAGGCCGGTGAGTGCAGTGACTCCACACAACATTCAGCAAGTTGATGACATCATTCGTGGTGACCGTCGGGTGACTGCAGATGAAGTGTGTCGCATTATTTCTCTTAGTAAAGGCAGTGTGATCATGATTATTAAACAATTGGGGTACTCAAAAGTTTGTGCACGGTGGGTTCCAAGAATGTTAACCGATCAGAATAAAGAGGCAAGGAAAACAATAGCCTCCGTTTGGAGGGAGATGAGTTTCTGAAAAAAATTGTGACCGGGGACGAAACATGGGTGCATTTTTTTGAACCCGAATCAAAGAGGCAGTCAATGGAGTGGCGTCACACAAGCTCGCCAAGGAAGAAAAAATTCAAAACTGTGCGATCGGCAGGGAAAGTTATGGCAACAGTTTTCTGGGATACAGAGGGTGTGATTCTGGTTGATTTTTTGGAGCAGGGATGCACAATAAATTCTGTTCAATACGTCACAACCCTCAAAAAACTTAAAGCACGTCTTCAGCGAGTTCGCCCAACAAAATCAATGGCAGATGTTCTTCTTTTGCATGACAATGCAAGACCACACACCAGTCGTCACACCTCTGACGAGATTGTCAAAATTGGATGGGAAGTTTTGCCTCATCCCCCATACAGCCCTGACCTGGCACCATCAGACTTCCATCTGTTCGGGCCGCTAAAAGAAGCTCATCGTGGGATTCATTTTGAAGATGAGAAGGCCGTCAAAACATCCGTGCGTCAATGGCTTAGGAAGCAGAGCTGTGATTTTTACCGTGCTGGGATACATGCCCTTGTTCAAAGATGGACCAAAACTGTAGAGATGGGCGGAGATTACATTGAAAAATGACAAAATGATCCTCAATGTTGTGGTTTTCAACCTATGTAATTGCATTTAAATTTCCTGACAATTAAACGTAGAAAAAAAAATAGGAGGCATTACTTTTTGACTGACCCTCGTAATTTCAGTGAAGAATGTTTGTGCTACTTATAGTTGACTTTTTGAATGACTTTTTTAATATATTCCCTTGCTTCTTGAACTGGATCATTTAATCTTATGTTTGGTGCTAAGTTTAGAAAGTAATTATTAAAAATACGTGCAACTTGTGAATTATCAGTCACAACACTATCATATAGCTGAACTGTTATGGGAACCTTTACAATGACTGGCTGTCCTGTCTCCCATTTGACAATGACCCATATTTAATCTCCATTACTTAGTTCTGTCATGACATGCTAACTTTTGGACATATTACAGCATTTCTATATTAGGCTGGCAATAACACATCTTGACTTACCCTGTCCCTTACATAAGTGTCCCCTCTTCCTCTTACACATGTTTTTAATTCCCTTAATTATACACTGCTTACTTTTTTACAGATCTTGCGTATAATTTTTTAGGAAAGTAACCTTCAAATACTCTCACAAATTTACTATGGAATAGATTGAACTCAATATTAGCATCTCTTTCAACATACTGTCGCAAAAGAAGTTGAGTAGCAACATGGTGTAGTGGTTATGATACTAAACTGTTGCATGGAGGGTCATGAGTTCGAAACTCACCTGGCTGTACAATTTTAATTTCTATATTCAGTTCAAGTACATTCTATAAGTATCCACAGATGTCAAGAATCATTGTACTGGAATGTTCTTTAACTGTACATATACCATATGTGTTCTGGCTGGAGGCAGTTTGTTCCACACTCTTGTATGGGCAAGTGCTGAATAAACCACCTCCCACATGACATTACTCTGGTGGTGAAACTGGTTATTGCAACTTGTGATAGCACAAATTATCGATGACACAGTGGCTCCCATCAGGCCACAACTGAGCTGCAGCTTACATGGGGAGATACCCGAGTTCTAGCCATATTCAACAGATCTCAATCTATCGGAGACAGAAGAAGGAGAGAATATTATGATCACAGCAACTGTGTGCCACCACATGAGACATCCTTCCGGGTTCTCTGGTGGTGATGACCAAGATCCAAACAAGTGGCTAAAGGTATATGAGCATACAGCCAAATTTAACAAATCATTTTAGCCGATGCCAACTCCAGGACAATGAAGACGAACAAGAAGATGTGGGTGCAGAACGATGTAGGTCACTATCACTGCAAGGTAGCTGCTGGGGAGGATGCTCCACAACATGCTGATCAAGGTCTCCATTGCCATTTAGAAGCTCCAGCACCTAGCTGCTGCAACCTGGAAAACTAAAGGGTGTGACCTTCCTTGGAAATGAAGCTGCCGAAGAGAGAAATCCTCCGCCGTTGATCACTACAAAAATGATAGGAAACTACACTCCTGGAAGTGGAAAAAAGAACACATTGACACCGGTGTGTCAGACCCACCATACTTGCTCTGGACACTGCGAGACGGCTGTACAAGGAATGATCACACGCACGGCATAGCGGACACACCAGGAACCGCGGAGTTGGCCGTCGAATGGCGCTAGCTGCGCAGCATTTGTGCACCGCCGCCGTCAGTATCAGCCAGTTTGCCGTGGCATACAGAGCTCCATCGCAGTCTTTAACACTGGTAGCATGACGCGACAGCGTGGACGTGAACCGTATGTGCAGTTGACGGACTTTGAGCGAGGGCGTATAGTGGGCATGCGGGAGGCCGGGTGGACGTACCGCCGAATTGCTCAACACGTGGGGCATGAGGTCTCCACAGTACATCTATGTTGTCGCCAGTGGTCGGTGGAAGGTGCACGTGCCCGTGGACCTGGGACCGGACCGCAGCGACGCACGGATGCACGCCAAGACCGTAGGGTCCTACGCAGTGCCATAGGGGACCGCACCACCACTTCCCAGCAAATTAGGGACACTGTTGCTCCTGGGGTATCGGCGAGGACCATTCGCAACCATCTCCATGAAGCTGGGCTACGGTCCCGCACACCGTTAGACCATCTTCCACTCACGCCCCAACATTGTGCAGCCTGCCTCAAGTGGTGTCGCGACAGGTGTGAATGGAGGGACGAATGGAGACATGTCGTCTTCAGCGATGAGAGTCACTTCTGCCTTGGTGCCAATGATGGTCGTATACGTGTTTGGCACCGTGCAGGTGAGCACCACAATCAGGACTGCATACGACTGAGGCACACAGGGCCAACACCCGGCATCATGGTGTGGGCAGCGATCTCCTACACTGGCCGTACACCTCTGGTGATCGTCGAGGGGACACTGAATAGTGTATGGTACATCCAAACCGTCATCGAACCCATTGTTCTACCATTCCTAGACCGGCAAGGGAACTTGCTGTTCCAACAGGATAATGCACGTCCGCATGTATCCCGTGCCACCCAACGTGCTCTAGAAGGTGAAAGTCAACTAACCTGGCCAGCAAGATCTCCGGATCTGTCCCCCATTGAGCATGTTTGGGATTGGATGAAGCGTCGTCTCACGCGGTCTGCACGTCCAGCACGAACGCTGGTCCAACTGAGGCGCCAGGTGGAAATGGCATGGCAAGCCGTTCCATGCAGCATCTCTATGATCGTCTCCATGGGAGAATAGTAGCCTGCATTGCTGCGAAAGGTGGATATACACTGTACTAGTGCCGACATTGTGCATGCTCTGTTGCCTGTGTCTCTGTGCCTGTGGTTCTGTCAGTGTGATCATGTGATGTATCTGACCCCAGGAATGTGTCAATAAAGTTTCCCCTTCCTGGGACAATGAATTCACGGTGTTCTTATTTCAATTTCCAGGAGTGTATTATTAAGCTTCCTGTAATCAACACAAAAGCACCAACTGCCACCCTTCTTCCTGACGAGGATGATGGGAGATGACCATGGGCTCTGCAAAGGCTGAATAATGTCATTCTTCATCATTTTCTCTATGTTATCATGAATTATTCAACATCCCGTTGATGACACATGGTATGATATCTCGTTTATTGGCTGATGTTCTCCGGTGCTAATCTGGTGCTTCACTGTTGATTTGTCTAATTTGCCCTTCACCTGTGGATTGAAGAATTTGGAGAACTCTTGAAGAATGTCAAGTAGCTTCCTTTGTTGTTCCTTAGTGAGATCTGTTGATAGTGTTGCTAGAAGATCTTGTCTCATAGTGGTAGTGCTAATTTCGCCTACAGACTTGGCATGGGAGGTTTCTATGATGTTCAGCTGTTCTTCAACTAATGCCTCAGCATTTGCTGTACACGTGTCTTTGAAGGATCTGCAGTTCTTGGCGATAGTTAACTATCCATAATTCACTGAATCCATTGTGCTGGACGTGCAGACCGCGTGAGACGACGCTTCATCCAGTCCCAAACATGCTCAATGGGGGACAGATCCGGAGATCTTGCTGGCCAGGGTAGTTGACTTACACCTTCTAGAGCACGTTGGGTGGCACAGGATACATGCGGACGTGCATTGTCCTATTGGAACAGCAAGTTCCCTTGCCGGTCTAGGAATGGTGGAACAATGGGTTCGATGATGGTTTGGATGTACCATACACTATTCAGTGTCCCCTCAACGATCACCAGAGGTGTACAGCCAGCGTAGGAGATCGCTCCCCACACCATTATGCCAGGTGTTGGCTCTGTGTGCCTCGGTCGTATGCAGTCCTGATTGTGACGCTCACCTGCACGGCGCCAGACACGCATACGACCATCATTGGCACCAAGGCAGAAGCGACTCTCATCGCTGAAGACGACACGTCTCCATTCGTCCCTCCATTCACGCCTGTTGTGACACCACTGGAGGCGGGCTGCACGATGTTGGGGCGTGAGCAGAAGACGGCCTAACTGTGTGCGGGACTGTAGCCCAGCTTCATGGAGACGGTTGCGAATGGTCCTAGCCGATGCCACAGCAGCAACAGTGTCCCTAATTTGCTGGGAAGTGGCGGTGCGGTCCCCTATGGCACTGCGTAGGTTCCTACGGTCTTGGCGTGCATCCGTGCGTCGCAGCGGTCCGGTCCCAGGTTGACGGGCACGTGCACCTTCCGCCGACCACTGGCGACAACATCGATGTACTGTGGAGACCTCACGCCCCACGTGTTGAGCAATTCGGCGGTACGTCCACCCGGCCTCCAGCATGCCCACTATACGCCCTCGCTCAAAGTCCGTCAACTGCACATACAGTTCACGCCCACGCTGTCGCGGCATGCTACCTGTGTTAAAGACTGCGATGGAGCTCTGTATGCCACGGCAAACTGGCTGACACTGACGGCGGCGGTGCACAAATGCTGCGCAGCTAGCGCCATTCGACGGCCAACACCGCGGTTCCTGGTGTGTCCGCTGAGCCATGCGTATGATCATTGCTTGTACAGCCCTCTCGCAGTGTCCGGAGCAAGTATGGTGGGTCTGACACACCGGTGTCAATGTGTACTTTTTTCCATTTCCAGGAGTGTATAACTTACAAGGATAACTTAAAAGGACATTTACCCCCTTCCACAAATTGATGATACACTAGACTGTCTGAAGTGGGATAAGTTTTTCTCAACCTTGGACCGTATAAGGTTGGAAGACAGTTGTCTGACGTTACTTATGAAGTTGATTTCGACACCGACACAAGATGACACAAGATCAGAGATACGGTCCATGTCTTTCAAATATATCCCTATATGGACCCTGCAGCCCAGGGTAAATTCGAAGCTCCAGCGACAGGCAAAAAGTGGAAAGGTGATGAAGAGCATAGTGGCAAAAGAAATTCTAAGTAGTTCACTGCCAGGGGGAAAATCAGTCATCAAGAGTTGGAGTATGCACGACCGATGACTCGTTCCTTGACTAGGAGGACGTAACACCGAGCTGCTGTTCTCTTAAGGAGGGAACAACATTGCAGAAGAAGGTGAGTATCACCGTGATGCAGTGGTTATGATACTAAACCGTTGCATGGATGGTTGCAAGTTCAAAACTCACCTGGACTGTACAATTTTAATTTCTATATACGTTTCAAGTATGTTCTAGAAGTATCAGCGAATATCAAGAATCATTGTACGGGAATGTTCTGTAGCTGTATATATACTGTATGTGTTTTGGCCGGAGGCAGTTCACTCCCCACTCTTGTGCAAGTGCTGAATAAACTTCCTTATATGTGACATTATAGTTCATCCTATACCAGCCCTTTTACTTACTTTTAAAACATTTTAATCTGTTCTCATTAATAAGCCTCACTGCTTTTATGGGCCCACCTCAAGGTAGTAAGTTTCCATGTTGTTTATTTCCAATAATTGTGCATCATGTTCAGATACTCCATTAGCAATTGGGTACACATTAATTGTTTTAAGCCTGGACACTGTCCATTATCATTGTCTTACTACTTTGCTGCACACAATCTGGGAAACTGCCTATTGAAATGTGATTGAAAGATCCAAATAATAATTCTAGTTAATTTTTCTTGTCTGTATATTTTAATAAATCTACAATTAAATCTCAGCTAACTACTAACACTTTTTTCTTGTCTGACAAGTAGCTCAGTAGTGCATCTAGATTTCTCATAAATAACTGAAAAGTTTCCTAGAAGGGATCTGTAAATTGTTACAATTATCAAACAAGTATTCTGCAGTAACAACTCACAAGCACATGCATCAATGAAGAAAAAAAAAAGAAAAAAAAGAAAAAAAACTACTTGTTTCAATATTTTTGATTTTGTGTCCAACTTTAACTCATGTTCCAACTTCTCATTTTTCCATATTAACTTTATACAAAAATGATAGAAGTCTATAACCCCTGATATTTAACTTCTTCCCTGTTGTTAATGGTGTTCAGATAGGTGCTGAATCTATATCAATTATTTCTTGTTTTTCAACCCCCTAATATTCTAATGACACTTTAATTTATTTTTCCAATGGTGAGACAAAACATGAATGGTTAGTTGTCACAGCACACCATCAAACAAATCAAACAATGACCAAGGAATTATCTGTTGTACAGGAAACGGTACAGCTCTGTGGGATGTGAAAAAAATTGAATACATGTATTTTATGGAATATGGTAAAACTATCACTTTGAGAGTATACTGACATTAAGAAAATTCAGAAGAGTCATCAAAATAAAGTTAATTGGCTACTGACATCTGTGGGTTTTTTCCCCAACCAAAAATCCTGCTCTTTCTCTGGTAAAGAGGTAAGAAAAGTTCTGTCATTCTGAATCTTAATTTTTTAAATCCATTACCTATAGAATCCAGATTTAATTACAAATTATTATGTTCTATACCCATAAATGACTGATTACAAACATTTTGAGGCCAAATCAAATTTTAGACACCAAAATATGGCTGACTACAATCTTAGCTGGCAAAATTTTGAAAATAGTAATTTTTAAATGTGTAGTGGGGCAGGGCAGTGTTGGTCGTTTGTGTTTTGTTAACGCTATCATTCAGTCCACCTACCTTGATAGGATTCTTGCCAATGTCCCTTCACTTTGTGGTAACAGCTACTTGTTAGGCACTGTAAAGCAGCATTGATGAAACCACTACCTAATACGTACCACACAAAGGCCACGTAACTCTAGTTAAAAGTCAGTTTATGAAAGTTCATTGGGCATTTGGCATATTCAGTCCACTTCCAGAAAATCATTTAAAATTAGATTAACTCTGTTTTTTATTTATATTGAAACACATGAAATGGCTATCAAGTCTGTAGGATGTAGTCCATCATGAGACAGGCACCACACAGACACTGGGATAGATCCTCACACTGGATGATGCATGGGTCAGCCAAGTGTGGCCAATGCAAAGCCAACAGTGGATAGTAAATGGTTGTAGTCTCCTTTATGGTTTGCAATTTATTTGGAGAAATCAGGGGACACCAATCCACACTCAGAACTTCCAGCAACTGTCAGCATAGAGTTGATGAAGTCCACTTCTGGTAACCCCCCCCCCCCCCTCCCCCAATCTCCAAAGCCAGTACCCTGGTAGGCAGCTTGGCCAACCAGTTAGCATGGCTGTTCCCTGGGATGACAACACGATCAGAGGTCCTTACAAAGAGAACCAACCATGCAGCATAGTGGAGGTCACACAGGAGACCCTGGATGGTAATGATCAGGGGGTGTCAAGGGTAGCACAGGTCAATAGCCTGAAGACTACTCAGACAGTCACTGTAAACTGAAAACATTTCACTGGTGAAAAAATTAACATGACAGAGGACTCCAGCAATGGCTTTCAATGCTATAGTAAATACACTTCAACTGTTCAGCAGGAGTGTACTTAATGGCACCTAGCATACAATCATAGAGCCATCATTGTATACCACATCTGAGCCCAGAAATGCATCAAGGACATCCAAGGACAGACAGAAAAAAACCATAGGGTCTATTGATTCTGTTGGTCCAAAGGGGAGGTTGAGGCAGATCTCAGTATGGGGTGCACCCCATGTGGACACAAGTGACAAGAGGTGACAGTGGAGAAAGATGTATTTCAGTGTAGAGACTCCATATGCAAACTGCAGATTTGACTCCAAATTTTGGTCTCTGTTGTAGGAGGTGCATCTTCTTACCAGGAAGGACGACACAGTAGTTATGACATTAAGGGAAGCAGTGAACATGGGATGCACAGTTGAGCAGCAGTTTTTGGCATACAATTTGTAGGGGATGCCAGGTACTATGAGTAGGATGTTTACAGGGCTGGTACAAAAGCTATCTGTCTCACATCAGACCTTATGATGGTGCATCAGGTCCAGCACCCACAATCCTGAAGGCAATGCTGAGCCGTACATATGGCTCCCATAATCAAGGTGCAACAGAACCAGAGCTTTATAGAACCATTAAAGTCTAGAGCAGTCTGCACCCTAGTTGGTGTTACTGAGACAGCAAAGAGCGTCTAGGTGTGACCAGTACGTTCGCTTAAGGTGGTGAATATGGGGAAGCCATGTCAACTGGGCACTAAATACAAATCCCAAAAACAGATTTGCATCCACCCCATTGAACATTTTGTCATTAAGGTAGAGTTCTGGTTGGGAATGGAAAGTACACTGGAGACAGAGGCACATGACAGATGCCTTGGCAGTGGAAGACCAGAAGCAATGGGTGAGATTTCAAGACTGTGCCATTTGTATGGCAACCTGCAGCCAGCGTTCAGAAATTCCCACAGTTGAGAAGCAGTAGTAACTGCAAAAATGTCAGCAGACAGGGGAGGTGACACTGTAGCCCCACAGTTGCAGCTGGACCATTGATAGCCACTAGAAAAAGGGGCACACACAATAAAGAGCCCTGTGGGACCCAATTATCTTGTATATGAGGAGTACTGTGGGAAGCACCAACTTGAACCTGGAAAATAGCTGAGACAAGAATTTCTGGGCAAAAATCAAGAGTTGGCCGTAGACATCCCACTCATGGAGGGTAACCAGTGTGTGGTGTTATCAGCTGAATGCAAGTCGAAAAAGACAGCAATAAGATGTTGATACCAGGCACAAGCTGACTGAACAGTGGATCCTATCCAGACCAAATGGTCAACAGTAGAATGGCCTTGCCAAGTACTGCCCCAGGACAGAAAAAATAGACCCTGAGACTCAAGGTACCAACACAGCCATTAGCTCACTGTATATTTGAGCAACTTGCAGGGAACATTAGTGAGGCTAATTAGGTAATAGCTGTCCATCTCAAGGGGGTGTTTACCTGGTTTCAGTACAATGAGATGGAAACTCGCCCTTGCTCTGGATATAGTCAGAAATGGCATGGATGTGATACTGGTAATCCACTGACAAGTGTTTGAGCTAGGGACTAGAGTCTAGGGTCTAGACCACCCACTCACTGAATGCAGCATCATCAGGTTCCAGGTGACATGTAATACATAGTAAAGAAGTCATTCTACAAGCTATTTGGGGAAACGAATTGCTGGATAATGATTCCCAGATGCAGAGGCTCAAGTATAATGAAAAGCAAAATGTTCAGCAACAGCATCTGAATCATTGTAGATATCACCATTCACAGAGATAGCAGATACAGCCACAAGATACTGGTTGCCATAGAAGCTTCAGATCTTCACTCAGGCCTGTGGAGGAGGGGTAAGTAGTCCAATGGTAGCAACACACTGCTCCCAGGATCCTCCTTTCTGTCAGAAATGGTCACAGAGTCATTTGAAGGCAATGAGATGCACCATTAAAAGATGTTGCATATAGTGTTGGAGAGCCCACGTGCAATCTCTAATGGCTACAACTATTTCAGGGATACACCAAGGTACCATCTTCCAATGGGTGGATCCCATGGAGAATGGGATCACTGAGTCAGCTCCCAATAGAATATGGCTGCAGTTGTGCTCTGGATAACAGCATCAATACCTCCAAGTGGCAAGGTGCAAAGAGCAATGACAGTGGTGAAAGCACCCCTGTCAGCTTTGCAGCGAGCCATTTGGGTGGACACCTGATTGATTGATTGATGTTGAGGGGTGTGTGCCAAAACAATCAGGGCATGATCACTGTCCCACAGGTCATCATCGAGACTAGTGGATGGATGGGAGAAGACATGGGTAGCAAATGGAGAGATCAATGGCTGAGTAAGACCCATATGCCTCACTGAAGTTTGTGAGAATGCCAGTATTACAAAGGCAAAGATCAGGTTTTGTGAGGAAGGTTTTTGACAGCTTTATCATGGCCAGTGGTTGTTGTTACACCCCACACAGTTTTGCAAGCATTGAATTCACCCAGTATTAGAAAGGTTGGGGACGCTGAGGAAAAAGTGTAGGTAATGCATTCTGCACCATTCATAAATGGGAGTGAGATACACATTGCAGATAGTAAATTCCAGAGATGTCTTCACACCTAAATCCACAGCCTCCATTGGATGGCACATATTTGCTGTAGACAAAGCCCAGCACATACATGCAAATACCACCCGATGATTTTTAATAGTCAGTGTGATGCTTAAAATAGCCCTGACAGCCACAGAAGGTAGAGGTCTTCATTGCTGGGAAACAAGGTTCCTGGGGAGTGATGCAAAAAACAGGGGAAATACACAGAAGACATCATAGCTCAGCCAAGTGGTGGGAAAACCACTGTAGTTCTATTCGAGGATCATGCTATCAGTACTGTGGAGACATAAAAGGGACCAAGGAGGCATGTCACATCTCAGGTGTGAGGCAGTCTGGGGCAATAGGGACCACCAGGAATGCTCGATCAGATATGGAGGCACAACATGATCAGTCTGGTGGTGCAAGTCTCATCATAATCACCATCTTTTTGGAGGACTACTTTTTGTTCTCCTTCTCCTTAGATGATTTAAATATCTGCAAAGGGCTTGTCTGCCCCAGATGCTGGGGCAGGAGGAGGAATCTGAAGTCTTATAACAGGCAATCTTTGACTCCTTCAGCCATCAGCTGGCATCCAGTTGTAGGTCAGCAGAGTCCTGAGAAGGGAGCACCCCAAGAGACTTCTTCTTGGAAAGTGATATCAGGAGAAGGAATTGCTTCTTTGGCTGTCAGTTGAGGATTGACATCCCTGGTGGATAGGGGATTGATGCTCCCAAAATGGATGTTATGGAACAGTAGGAGGAAGACCCACAACCACCAGAAGAGCAGGTTTAGTCAAGTAGCCCTGAATGAAAGACGGAAGATACAGAGAATGATAGCGCATTGACTATAGAGGATATCATCATTATAGCAGTAACATGAGCCATCATCATACATATAGGATGTATCCAATCATATGTCTTCATTTCTTCTTGGCCTGTTGACATGTGAGGCAGTCAGGGATCTTTCTCATTTGAAAGTGATTCAGTCTGGTGAACAGGAGGAATGGTTCTCCCCACAGTTGACTCACATGGGGGATGGGTAAAAGCAGCATTTGTGTGCAACTGATGGCCACAGCTCCTACAGATGGGGCTGGCATTTCAGCACACAGACACACATCCAAACCATACACATCTGTAGCACTGCATGGGAGACGGAATATACAGCCTAACATCACAGCAATACAGTATCAGCTTGACCACCTAAGGCAATGAGTAAACTTCAAAGGCTAGGATGAAAGCTCCAGTATCCACTCTTGTGTTGTTTGGTCCCTGATGGACATGATGGACATGATGGACAAAATGCACATGTCATGAATACAAATTAGGACACACCTCGCCATCAGTTTGTAAAAGGAGATCTCAGGGGAAAATGATACCCTGTACCATATTCGTACTCTTATGGTGGGTTATAGTGACAGAAATGTCACCCAGTTTGTTGCTGGCAAGCAGTGCATGTGACTGAGTGGAGGTGACTATTTTAAACACAACAGAGCCAAGTTTTGAAACTGCTGCCACTTCCTGAAACCTGTCTTCAAACTTTTCAGTGAAGAACAACAATATCTTTGTAATTAAAAATAAATGCCAGTCCATCCTAGAACACACCAAGTATTTAGATGAGTATTTCTCACCTTGACCGAGTGCTATGTTCTTCCCATAGTATAGCCAGGAAAGGGAACATTTAGTCATATCTCTCTGCATTATAATGTCTTGTTTCAAAAGAGACTGCTGGTTCCATGCAACCAACAGTAGAAGAAAGTTTAGTTTGCCTTACGAGTGAATCTTCTGCCACGGTGCCACCCACTGCCAACGGGGCTCTCCTTATGGGTGACACCCAGCCACAGTAATGGTTATCTGGCCAGAAAACATTGTCCAGAGTCCCTGCGACCTGGTCATAATGGGCACATACTTCTTAGTTTGCACAGTAAGTTTCCAGGTGAGGTACCAACAGTGTGATGCCTGTGTGGTCAAGGAAGGGGGCTACCACCCTGCAGATACTTGACCACCCTCTCAACAATTCAACTGTACTGGATTTTGGGTGTAGTACAATTACAATAAAGGAGGCCGCAAATGCAGGAAAGGTGGTATATATGCGATGGTGGGTGACCTTTCCTGTACGATCTGCACTTCCGTAAAGTTTAGAACAAAATTAGTAAATCAAACCCATTAAGGGGACCATATAATCAATATTGAAGATCTGTATAAAGTTAGAGGGTAAGAAAACAAGTACCCAAAGCACAAACCAGATCCAAGCACAATTGGCACATTGAAGACCATCCAATGGAATAGCAGAGAGGAGAAAACAAATAGGAGAAAGATAGACTTGCAGCATGGAAAGGGAAGTAATGCTACATGGGCTAGAGTCCTGTGGTGGCTGAAAATGTACTAAAAAAATTGAGCCCCCTGAGGAACCAAAAGAAAATCTAAGATTTTCACAGCAAATAAAAATGAAGAACAGTCATAAATATCAATCCTCATCCGCATCAATTGTTCAAGTTAAATATACAAAAGCAAAATTCGTTTTGTGCCCTAAAACTTGAGACATTGCAATAATCATATTTCATTAATTAAGAATGTTGCAAATTATAATTAAAATTTTGTTTCAATATTAACAACAGGATGGTTACAGATTATAGGTATCCCTGCCATCAACTTATATGGTGGAAATGGTTGATGAACATTCAATGAAACAGTGCACAGTTCTGTATGCTGTAGACAATGTCTGAATGGTTTGAGGAAAATTCCACAGATAAATGTAAAAATGTGCCATCACTATGCAAATCCCTTCTTTCCATTGCCTGGCCACATTAATGCTGAATATATCTGGAATGCCATCCAGAGTGTTGGGTGGATCTTGGACCTACACCTAACCAATGATTGTGAATTGATGGGTCATCAATCATTATGACTGTTCAATGCTGGTGACTCATGCAGTCCATTCCACAACCTGGTGCCATCATTGGTGAAAACTGAAATGCTATCTGCTACTAGATACATGTACGTAGCTCGAATGCTTTTGAGTATATAGTTCTCTCTATATACTGTAATAGTGTTTGCAAGAGCAAGACATGAAAGCTGTACCAGTCATCTGGCAAATAACCTTATACCATACTAAAAATTAAGGACAAAGGCAATGGTGTGGAAGTAGCATTAAGCTCTGCATCTCTTTACATGCAAGAACTTTTAATTAATTAACATTGTCACTCTGACTGTACCTATTTCTAGCAGCAACCAAGCTTCTATTTGATACTACTGATATGCTAATTTTTAAAGCACAATTTCAAGAGTGTAAATGTAGTTTTTTCCACTTTAGCCTTGAGGCTTTAAGACATTGAAGATCAGATGAAAAATTTAAAACAAATACCTCAACATCTATACTACCATAAAAACAGAGACAAGTTAAGAAGTTTCATATTGTCAATGCACAATTGATGGAACACTAGGGGGCAATGTATTGTACTTGCTAGTTACCATCTTGTTCCATTCTTGTGTTTACCATTTTTTTGTGAACGTTTCCATCTCCTATACTGTTCACTTTCAAACAGTGATAGTTACAGCCCAATAGTCACAAAAATAATGTTATAAATGTGTTTTGTTTACAAACCAGATATACAACTGTTTCACTTAGCACTAACATACCTGGAAGGGTACAAAGATTTTGAGACTACATGCAAAAGTTCTATAAAGTTAAAAATACCTTTAATCTTGATGTTCCTATGATATCTTCCAGAAATTCCAGTAGTCCTGTGTCATTTTCATTTCTGCCTTTTGGTTTCATTAAGGCTATGGATTCTACTTCACCCTGTTTTGCAAAGAGACATTAGAACATAAACCATATTACGTAATATAAAATTTCCACTAAGCTGCCACCATACGAAGTTGCTGTCAAGACATGTAAGGTCTTATTAATGCAGGTTATTTTCATTACGGAAACTCTTTGCACAGAACCAATTTCCCTCATCATATGAATATCAAATAGTTATAAACACTGAAGGAGCATCAGCCTACATTATTTTAATTTGTGCTTCCAGTCACATAAAGAAATTTTCATTTTTGTATATACACATGCAATGTACACTGTATAACTGTGTAGCAATATATACAGCGTTACGGATAAGTACCTCTGATGTTTTAGGAGATGAGTTATCAACAACTACAAGACATATACAAACAATTACATGTATCAGAGGATAGAGCATCTCTCCAGGTATTAGTTTTAATATACACTGTGCCATAGTTCCAGGGCGTGCCACTAGAGGGGAAAAGCATGTCAGAACATGTAGAAACACCATCCAATCCATATTCTCACATTAAATTAGTTTACACCTGCAGATAGGTGACCCAATGAACAGGTTTTCAAAGTGGGCTGCTGTCATCGCATCTCTCCAGGTGGCGGCAGTGGAGGGTTCTTCTTCTTCTTCTTCTTCTTCTTCTTCTTCAGTTAATTGGATGCACATGTTGTTCTGTTCATATTGAAGGTAATCTTATAACAAGCAGTGCCCATATTGAGCATCTGTAACATGAGTTGAAAGTTTCGATAGATGCTCTATCCACTGATCTATGTTTTTTTTTTTCGGTATGTCTTGTTTTCATGCAGACTACTACTGAAACCCCAGTGGTTCCTATGAATAACCCTGCATTGATTTAATTTTTACCTGTGTCTCTCTCTTAAGGGCCAATGTACTTTTAATTTACAACAGTTTTTGCATTATCTGGATTACTAATGTTCTGTTATTCACTATGATCAGTTTAGGTTGTCTGTAAGATCAGTCACTAGATTTTGTATTTTATGTATCATGTGAAGTTTAACTGCTGACATGGACCAAAAGTTATGATAATGGTGTCAGAGAGAACTGAAACCATTATCATACTCAACAAGAACTCTTATGGTCCATTTAGTGGAAACACTGTTGTAAATATATTAGTTTTCTGTGCAGATGATTGATATTACAAACTAGTAAACATACCTGAAGTATGAGAAAGCTTTGCTGAGTCAAATAAATTCCATTTTTATGCAGATATTCTGAAATTTCTTTGAATTTAACTTGGTGATTGTTTAATATGTAAAATGATGTATTATTCTGAAAAGCTATTCGACCAACGCTAAACTCTGAACCTTCAATTATATCATTTTCATTACCAGTCTGAAAAAGAAAGAAAATTGTAGTAATTAACTGACAACAGTAAGTGAGTAATTGATGTTATTTAGACATGTAAATATTCAAAACCAATGGATAAGTATTCAGCTCTTGCTATGTGGACTGTGGACAGAATGCTGATGAACAGTTGTGTTGTTCCAGCAAGAACTGCACTTGCCCTTAGTTTCCTATGGATGTGCTGGAACATATTGGAGCTTAAATTTTTGGAATCTAATGGTACATCGTTTTCAGTGACAAACTGCACAATGTTTTTGCACTAGTATTCTTGGTTTCTTCAAGCACTATTTACATAGATTAAAATCACTAACTTTACTATATTTGTTTTTTTTTTTTTTGTCTTGTAAATGCCTTACATAATTTCGTAATCACCACCATTTGCTCTTAATCATATTATTTCATTGCCCTTCTGCACTTAAGATTAACTGTGTCAATACAACATTAAAAAAGATGAAAAGGAAGATTAGTGTTTAACACCTTGTCTTACCATTAGGTAAAATGAAGGGCTTGTTCATACTTAAAGTTGCTGTAGATTCCCCATCAGAAAATGAACCACTGCCATTAAAATGTGGTGTACTGAAATAAATGTGCCACAACAAATACCATTGGCAGGTGGGCCATGTGAGCAGAGTAAAATGTTGCATGTCAGAGCAAGAAGAATGCCATCACAGGATGTTGGTTTCCCCAGCCATTTTTTTATCACTATTACCCAGTCTCCTACCCAATGCCTTTGACCTAACCCAGCACTGGAAAAGTATGTCTGAAGGCTTTTGTGGCCATTGTGACTAAAGGTAAAATCTTGATTGACTATGACATGTTTCTTCTACAGAATAAATATTTCAGCCCCTCTGCTGGGATCTTGTGGTGTTCACAGACAACTGAACACTGTCAAGGCCAGTGTCACATTGTTTAATAAAGGGAAGTTTTACTGCACTTATTCTTAAGAATTATTGATTAAAATTGCTGTGTCTACAACTGCTGGGCCATCTTTATTGGATAGAGAGGAAGCTTTTTCACATTTGTGGTGAAGGAAAGTTATTGATTAAAATCTTTCCTACTACTATAAGTGACTCATTGTTATTGGATAGAAGAAAAGTGAGCAGAGCAAGAGAGGGAGATTGGTTATCAAAAATATTATTGTTTGTAGAGGAGGCTTCCGGTATAATGTTTGTATTCCTTTCCCTCATGGCAACAAGCCACAAAGCTGGAAGTCTATAGCTGTCTTCTCTATATAAGTTACATATCTCGGAATCACTCTAGATAGAACCTTGAGCTACAAAGAGAACATCACCAAGCTTTCTCATAAAGTTGCTGCAAGGAACAAAATACTACATAAGCTAAGTGGTACCACCTTGGGAACCTCTGCTGACTGTCTGCGTTTAACTGGCATCAGTCTTGTGTAATCTGCTGCCAAGTACTGTGCACCTGTCTGGTTGGAAAGTGTACACGTGAAGAAGGTAGACACAAAACTGAATGACAATGCTCTGCATTATTGGTCCCATCAAATCAATCCCATGCCACTGGTTACCTGTATTGAGTCACATCCCTCCACCTCACTTAAGGTGGAAACAAGCTCTACCACTGCACCAGAAATTCTGTCATCTGCCACAGCAATAATTGCAATCAAGAAGACCAGCAATGCAGAACAACTCATTGCAGCTGGGTTTGATCTAAATGAAAGCTGGAAGCATGACTGGTCAACAAAAATATTGGGAACAAGAGCCCATCGCCTTGGTACCACAAAGAAGCCAAAAGGTTTTGACCTACCAAGGAACCTCTGGTGTGGCCTCAACAGGTTAAGAACTGAACACGGTTGTTGTAGCTGCTTCAGGTACAAATGGGGCTGGATCAGTTCACCAATGTGTGAACGTAATCAATAAGCGCAGACAATTGAACGTCTAGTCCAACGCTGTCTGCTTCATTCATACCCTGGAATTCCCGACGACTCTCACACCCAGCTTAATTAATTGGTTGAAAAACCTGGACTCGAAGGTTTAATCTTGTCTTATATTATAAGAATATTGTATAAAATCACCATACGATTAAATAAAACACTCATATTCAGAAATTTCAATCAGTTTTCTTCCGTAGATGTTAGTTTCCATGGCCAGCACACACATGTTATTGAAATCAGTGTCTTGGCCACAGTTGTCTTCATGCTCCACTACCACAGACTTCGCATTTTGTTTTAACCTGGCGTGGGTGAGGTCTTGTATGTCATACCCGAGGTGTTTTGTAGTGCTGACTATTGAACATCATTGTTGCCACACAAATCTTGGTGTCACAGTAGCTGGAGGTAAGGGAGGGGTGGGGGGGTGGGGGGGGGGGAGGGGTGATGTACTGTTGAGTTTATTGTTGTGCCAGCGTCAAAGGGAGATACATGTGTGCAAAGGTGGCTAGGGTACATTACAGCCGACCTCATAGTTGGTGTTACAGTTTTGAACTGTCAGCAAGTTTATGAGATATACAGTTATTTATAGCATTCTTTAATTTATTTTTAGATTTCTCAAGGTGACTTACGAAGAATATAAAAGTCAGGTACAAGATCTACTAGAACAAGTTCTAGAAAACTGTTCAAATGCTAGTTCCTATGACTCAGAGCACTGAAGATATTGACAAAGCTTCTCAAAGAAGGGAAAAGTGATTCAGAGCAAGAGGGTATTTTGAATGATTTGGAAGGGCCAAAATCTGTGTTAGCAGCTCCTAGTCAGTCACCTGAGGTATGTGGGATTTTTTAAAGGTCCAAAGATGGTTGAAGGATTTTCCTACGCAAAGTGTTCATTTTCATTCAGAGAATATTATTATCAATTCTCAAGGTGTAAAAGGTGCTGCAAAACATTCTAAAACAGAAACTGAAAATTGGAGTCTTTTTATAACAAACAGTATGTTGAATACTACATTTACACATACAAATAATCAAATAAGGACTATCAGGGGAAAGTACCCAGAAAAAGAGCAGTACCACGCCAATGATAAAACTTTGGAGGATTTGAAGACATTTATGAGACTTTTGTATACAGTGGTCCAAAACCACTCAAATAGACAAAATGTGAATGATGTGTGGTGTACAGATGGTACTGGAGATGCAATCTTTCAGACTATAATGTCACTGCAGTGGTTATACTTTCTCCAAAATTGTTTGAGATTCAATGATAAGAACACCTGTGACCAAAGGAAAAAGAAGAAGAGGTATTTCTAATAATTTTGTTGAAAATATTCAAGAACACTATAAGCCATCTGAGAACACTGATGACATGGTGTAATCTTTCCAAGGGAGATGTCCTTTCCATGTATACGTGCCAGACAAATCAGCAAATATGGCATAAAAATATATGCTCTTGTAGAAGCAAAGACGTTCTATATCCTCAAACCAGAAGTTTACTTGAGAAAACAACCACCAGGACCTTACCAGTTTAGTAATGAAGCATATCATATTGTAAACCATTTAGTGGAGCCAGTAACAAAAATAAGTAGGAATTTTACATTCGATAATTGGTGTACTAGTTACCCCTCTTACGATCCATCTCTTGGGAGAACATTCATTGACTTCTGTCAGTGTGCCTGATATTTCCAAAAAGGGACAGAAGTCTATAGATCTCAAATTGGGTTCATGAATGATGTTATATTGGTGTCCTACATACCTAAAAAAAGTAAATAAATAAATAAAGTTGTGCTGGTTATATCCACTTTAAACCATGATGAAGACATGGACCAACTGACAGGTGATAAAAGAAAACCAGAAATGATTACTTATAACAATGCAACTACAGCCAGTGTCGATGTCACAGATGAACTGAGTACCACTATGATGTTGCCCGCAACAGCAGACATTTGCGTCCGACAATTTTTTATGGTATACTCAATATGGCTGCCACAAGTGCCATCACAATCTACAGAGGGAATAACAAAGGTGACAAAAAATGCATTAAGTGCTGAGATTTCATTTGTAATTTAGGTTTGAATCTGATAAATGACAGTCTTCACATTATTCTTGTTCAGAGTGTGAGAAGCCAATACAGGTGTAACAAGCAATTTTTATGTGTGGAGAATGTGCTTAGCTAATTAATCTCATAAGACCTTTTATTTTCTTTTTCTGTTTTGTAATTAGATGATAATATAACTAAGTTAACTGAGCAAAGAAACTAATTTTGTTTCAATTTTGTATGAAAAATGTTAAATGTATGAAACACTTTTTCTGAGAAAATATTCACTCTTCATTATTTCATGCAAAAGAAAAGGTTTTATATCTTAAATATAGTATTTTACTTACTCATCTTGTTTCATAGACACCATCATTAATATTCCAAGTAAAAAAATACTTACTGCACGATTCTAGTATCAAAAATTCATCAAAGTTTTGGGTATCTAATACCCATCTCATACTGTTGTAACAATTTCTCACCTTATTCACACTGGGTTAATCATATGTGGCGCTCATGTTCATTAATACATTCTTTCACAATCCATACTGTTTCACCTATATACACACTGCCATGCAGCCACACACGATTTTGTAGAATCTTGGATTGTGGAAGTAATCAGATGCGTCCATTTTGCATTGAAAAAAGGCTTGTATTTTGTTCTGACTGAAGCATGTGGTCTGTGGGGAACTGAACAAAAATACAGTCAATGGTACAATAGTGTGTTCTTGGGTTTGATGTGGGAGGAGACTGACTGGAATTGTAACACACGAGATATTAGTTCACTTTATTATAATATAGATACAAAGTTTACTTAACTTGTGACAATCCACTTCCATAGGAATGTTCTGAGTATTTACAACCTATCATGCATACTAAATAACACTTATACAGATAAATTTACAAGACTCTTCACCTGAAATATAACTGCCCTATGAGGTGTGGCTACATCAGCATTTCTCATTCATCAGTGCAGCATGCTGCAACTCATTTTCTGTAATTTTGTTGCAAGGTGCTAACCTTGCTTTGGCATCCTGTTCTTTGGACACCACCACATCTGTATGCCATTTTTCTGTAGAAAATTTTACTGAAACAGAGGATGACAGACTAAAGGTCGAAATATTAAATGTCTTTTTCCAAAGCTGTTTCACAGAGGAAGACTGCACTGTAGTTCCTTGTCTACATTGTTGCACAGATGACAAAATGGTAGATATCGAAAGACATGATGGATGGATAGAAAAACAATTAAAAATGCTCAAAAGAGGAAAGGCCACTGGACCTGATGGGATACCAGTTCAATTTAACACAGAGTACACGAAGGAACTTGCCCCCCTTCTTGCAGCGGTGTACCGTAGGTCTCTAGAAGAGCATAGCATTCCAGAAGATTGGAAAAGGGCACAGGTCATCACCATTTTCAAGAAAGGAAGTCAAAAAGATGTGCATAAATATAGGCCTATATCTCTAACATTGAGCAATTGTAGAATTTTGGAACATGTATTATGTTCGAGTATAATGATTGTTCTGGAGACTACAAATTTACTCTGTAGGAATCAGTATGGGTTTCAAAAAAGACAATTGTGTGAAACCCAGCACACACTATTCGTCCACAAGACTCAGAGGGCCACAGACAAGAGTTCCCAGATAGATGCCATGTTTCTGGACTTCCGCAAAGCATTTGATACATTTCCCCAAAGTCGTTTAATGAACAAAGTAAGAGCATATGGACTATCAGACCTATTGTGTGATTCAATTGAAGAGTTCCTACATAACAGAATGCACCATGTCATTCTCAATGGAGAGAAGTCTTCCGAAGTAAGAGCGATTTCATGTGTGCCGCAGGGGAGTGTCATAGGACCATTGCTATTCACAATATATATATAAATGACTTTATGGATAACATCAGAAGTTCACTGAGGCTTTTTGCAGATGATGCTGTAGTATATGAAGAGGTTGTATCAATGGAAAATTGTACTGAAATGCAAGAGGATCTGTAACGAATTGATGCATGGTGCAGGGCGTGGGAATTGAATATCAATGTAGACAAGTGTAATGTGCTGCAAATACACTGAAAAATCCTTTATCATTTAGCTACAATATAGCAGGTCAGCAACTGGAAGCAGTTAATTCCATAAACTATCTGGTAGTAGGCATTAGGAGCGATTTAAAATGAAATGACCATATAAAATTAATTGTCAATAAAGCAGATTCATTAGAAGAGTCCTAAGGAAATGCAGTTCAAAAACAAAGGAAGTAGGTTACAGTACACTTGTTCGCCCACTGCTTGAATACTGCTCACGGGTGTGGGACCCGTACCAGATAGCGTTGATAGACGAGACAGAGAAGATCCAATGGAGAGCAGCATGCTTCATTACAGAATCATTTAGTAATCGCGAAAGCATTACGGAGGTGATAGATAAACTCCAGTGGAAGACTCTGCAGGAGAGACGCTCAGTAGCTCGGTATGGGCTTTTGTTGAAGTTTCGAGAACATACCTTCACCGAAGAGTCAAGCAGTATATTGCTCCCTCCTACGTATATCTCGCGAAGAGACCATGAGGATAAAATCAGAGAGATTAGAGCCCACACAGAGCCATACTGACAATCTTTCTTTCTACAAACAGTGCGAGACTGGAATAGAAGGGAGAACTGATAGGTACTCAAGGTACCCTCTGCTACACACCCTCAGGTGGCTTGCGGAGTATGGATGTGGATGTAGATGTAGATGTGATCAGTGAAACCTGAAATGAATGGCAACCTAACATTGTTAGTAGGCAGTTCTACATCGTACCTGTTAGCATAACTAACACTTCATTTAAAAGCACTTTCTATTGACAAACAATCATGCCGATGTTCTCCATTTTATTCTTTAAGAAATCCAACTCAGATTCCAAGTGGCTACTGTAACTGACATCCACTGCTTGTGGTGTCATGGTAGTGTTCTCACTTCCTGAGCATGGGAGTCTTGGGTTCGATTCGGGATTTTCACCTACCCCGCGATGACTGGGAGAAGTTGTGTCGTCGTCGTCGTCGTCGTCGTCCATCCCCATTACTGTTGGAGGAAGGCAACAGCAAACCACCTTCATTAGGACCTTGCCTAGTACAGCAGTGCGGGTCTCACGCATTGTTCCCCTACGCTCTGTCAAGAAGCATGGGACTTCATTTCAACTGCCTTTGATACAGAATGTATCTGAAGATAGTGTGTCCAGCAAAAATCGTTTCTGGGCTGGGTCATAGTGCAAAGTGACATTCAGATATACTTCTGTTCACAAGCTTTCTATACAGTCTTCGTCCTAGAGTGTTGTCAGATATTCTACACACCAACACACCTAGGAATGAGAGACTAACATCACACTTTACCTTTAAGGGCATAGTTTCTCTTGTAATGAATCTTATTTCAGAAATTGTGGAATCTGTGAAGCCCTTCTTTGCTTTGGGGACATATACCAAATGTATCGTTCACATAGCAGAGACAACAAGAAGACTTAAGTGGCACAGAAATTAATGTCTGTTGTACAGAATGCTCCATAAAAATGTCAACTGCTGGTGACAAGGGTGAGCCCATGGCAACAGCATCAGATTGCTCATAAAATTCTCTGTTATATTTAAAATACCTCATTGGCCATGGTAAGTATGAGAACACTTGCCTGTACAAGCAACATATCGTCTGGCACCCCCTGCATTTTTACACATAAGCAATTTATCATTTGGCACACAAACCCCTTCCCTCCCTGCCTCAGACGGAACTTGCTATTCTTTGGACTATTCACAAGACCTTTAAAAAGAAATCTGGTGAGCTTGGAAATAGTTTTTCTTTTTTTCTACTGAGTATGATAGACTGTGTAGAAATTTTTTCTAGGGGTGAATCTGGGACCCCTCTCCACAGGGCACCTTAAGTGACCGTTTATATCACTTGGGCCTTAAACCAGCCAGGTAGATGGCCCACTGATTAGTAGCAGGAAGAATTTTAACGAATAACTCTTCTTCAGCATAAGCCTGAATAAATTTCCTCTCTATCCAGTGATGATGGCCCACCAATGATAGCCTCAGGAATTTTGCCCAATAACCCCATTTCTTTAGTATAAGTGCACAGAAACTTCCTTTTAAAAGAGAATGTGGCACTGGTCTTGACAGTGTTTCGCTAACTGTCACTACTGGAAGATCATGAATTAGATCCCAGAAGAGGGGTCAAAAGAGCTATTGTGTAGATAAAACACAAAGCAGTTAAACAATCTAGAAGATTATACCTTCACTGAAGAAATGGGTCACAGTTTTTATAATCTGCCTTTGAACATCTTCCTCAGTTACAGACACCCTCATTGTTCTGAATGTTGGAGGTACCCAGACATCAACAGTTTACTACTTCCTTCAATCTATTTTGTATGAGGCAATGAACTACAAATGTGACCTGTGGATCACTTTGAGTTTGTACGAATTCATATTATGAGATGTGTTCAAAAAATGTGCTGAATAATTCTAGTAAAAACACAGTAATAAACTTACCTAGAATTTGATTTAATCTCCTTCAAAGTACC
Source organism: Schistocerca gregaria (assembly GCF_023897955.1). Classification (NCBI taxonomy): domain Eukaryota; kingdom Metazoa; phylum Arthropoda; class Insecta; order Orthoptera; family Acrididae; genus Schistocerca; species Schistocerca gregaria. The sequence goes on from NW_026062356.1 coordinate 40,742, forward strand.
ATGTCTTTAGCTAATGATGCAGTTACCCCAATGTTGAATTCATGACTGGAAGCATCTCTAGAAGGATTCTTTTGGAAGGGCATTCAGGTGGCCTCCTTAGTGTTAGGGATGACATCAAAATGTCCTCCTTCAAGCACAATTTAAGTTTTGGAAAGAGCTAGACATTTTATGATGCTAAATCTGGTGTGTAATGTGGATGGGGACAGACAGGAACTCTTTCTCCAGCAAAGAAAACTCACAAATCAAAACTGAGGTGTGTAATGGCATATTATGATGAAGAAGGGACCCATTGGCCCATTTATTTTGGTGTCTCCATTTCTACATAATTTTGCAGTCACTGCAGTACGTCCTCATAAAATTTGGCATTTTGGGGTTTTCCTCTTGTAACAAACTCTGATTGCACTTTGCCCTCAATACTGGAGGGGGGGAAACGAGGGGAAACGAGGGGAAACGAGGGGAAACGAGGGGAAACGAGGGGAAACGAGGGGAAACGAGGGGAAACGAGGGGAAACGAGGGGAAACGAGGGGAAACGAGGGGAAACGAGGGGAAACGAGGGGAAACGAGGGGAAACGAGGGGAAACGAGGGGAAACGAGGGGAAACGAGGGGAAACGAGGGGAAACGAGGGGAAACGAGGGGAAACGAGGGGAAACGAGGGGAAACGAGGGGAAACGAGGGGAAACGAGGGGAAACGAGGGGAAACGAGGGGAAACGAGGGGAAACGAGGGGAAACGAGGGGAAACGAGGGGAAACGAGGGGAAACGAGGGGAAACGAGGGGAAACGAGGGGAAACGAGGGGAAACGAGGGGAAACGAGGGGAAACGAGGGGAAACGAGGGGAAACGAGGGGAAACGAGGGGAAACGAGGGGAAACGAGGGGAAACGAGGGGAAACGAGGGGAAACGAGGGGAAACGAGGGGAAACGAGGGGAAACGAGGGGAAACGAGGGGAAACGAGGGGAAACGAGGGGAAACGAGGGGAAACGAGGGGAAACGAGGGGAAACGAGGGGAAACGAGGGGAAACGAGGGGAAACGAGGGGAAACGAGGGGAAACGAGGGGAAACGAGGGGAAACGAGGGGAAACGAGGGGAAACGAGGGGAAACGAGGGGAAACGAGGGGAAACGAGGGGAAACGAGGGGAAACGAGGGGAAACGAGGGGAAACGAGGGGAAACGAGGGGAAACGAGGGGAAACGAGGGGAAACGAGGGGAAACGAGGGGAAACGAGGGGAAACGAGGGGAAACGAGGGGAAACGAGGGGAAACGAGGGGAAACGAGGGGAAACGAGGGGAAACGAGGGGAAACGAGGGGAAACGAGGGAGAGAGAATGAATGTGACTTTGATCTTTGATTTTGACTGATGTGTCTTTTTGTATGGCAATGAGTTTCTCTGGTTTTCCATTAAGAACTCTAATATTTTGTCTCAAGGTCATACCCATAGACCCATGTTCCATCTCCAGTTACAATTTTAGACGTGAAGTCCCGATCTGAATGAAAATGCTTGAACTCTACACAAAACAGCCCATCATTTTTTCCATTTAGTAGTTAACAGTATGTAAGCAAGTTTTGCGATCACTCGCCTCATTTGCAAAATATTGGTTAAAACACTTTTTCACAGACCCATTGAGAAGATCAGTTCTTTTGTAAGCTCTCTAATGATTATTTGTCCCTTTGAACAAATTATTTTTACCACCTTTTGCACTTCTGTTTTTCAGGTTAATGGCTGTCCTAAACATTCCTCATACCACTTGTCAACAGTCTTCAGAGTTACAGCATTATCACCAAACAGCACACATCATTTAGCCAAATAACTTCGATAGCAGGGGTTCTCCAGTGATACATCTACTTAACACTTGGTATCCAGTTGATGCTGCTCACCATGAGACTTCATCAGTAACCAAGGGGTCACAGGGTCTTATGCATTGTGTGTCAGGTGTATGTTTTCTAGTAGGCCTATCCATACCTTTGGTGTATAGCAATTTCTGTGTTGTCTTTTGGAGGCAGTATTTTTAAGTTGTGTACAGGAGCCACCTGCTTCAGGGGGGTAGGGGAAGTAAATTTTTAAAAAATTATTGAGCATTCTCATTTGTTTGCTATGAGCAGAGATTGTGTACCAACTCCTCATAGCCTATCACAGTTTCAGCACGCACTGCAGACCTGTTACCATTCAAATGGCAGGGATTACTGAACGAGGGACACATTAAATGGGCTTTATTCACAATCCCTGGCCAATGTGGATATAAGAGGATTACACGATGCTCGGAATTCAGGCAAATACAGGATGGCGGACAGTTGCTTCGTGCTCTTGTATGCTGGCACCTGACCAGCTAACATATCTTCCTCCTTCCACTCTTCCATGACACTGTTGGGTCTTTGACTGTAGTGGCCACCTTTCCCAGCAGTTGGTTGCTTCCCTCGGTGGCTCAGAAGTACACCCCTTTTCAAGAAGGGACCCTCCAGGGTTTTTTCCTGGAATTTGTCATTCTATCATTTCAATTAACCACTGTGATCCAGACGTCTACAACAAAACCCAATCCTGCCATCCTGTACAATCTGGTGTAACATGTGGGATACTTTCTCATCCTTTGATACAGTACAGTGTTTTTTTGCCACTGGTTTTCATGATTACCCAATGTTAGCATGACCACACAAACACCACTGAACAACTGGACCATTCCAGGGCATAGATGGACTCCTGGATGTTTGCTACCAAAGGATGGCAGCAGTAGCAATGGTCGATAGCTTATAAGCTGCTCAGGGAGTCAGAACAGAGAAGAAACGACTCACCAGAACAGGAACGGATGGTCTGAGGTGCATGAGACATGGACACAAGCTCTGCAGTGAATACACTGCAGCAGGCGGGCAAAGAATGCTGTTCAATATGGCCTCTGTGTACATAGGCAAAGCCAAGAGTACCATCAGCCATTGAGCCATCAGTGTAAAGAACTTCAGAGCCCAGGAATATGTCAAGAATTGAGAGGAAGTGTCAGCAGAGAGCTGCAGGGTTAATGAAGTCCTTAGTGCCATGCAAAAGGTTCAGACTAAGCTTTGGCTGAAGTGTGTCTGAATGGAACTCAAGTAGAGGTGGTAAAGGCAAGGACTCCAGTTCGTAGAGAAGGCATCGCATGCGAACCGCAATCTTAAGCCCTAACCTGGGCCGCTGATGTGAGAGATTAACTGCCGCGGGTGGGAAAAGGAGATGATAATTCAGATGCTTAGTAGAACTACGAATGTGTGCAACATAACTGGTGAGCAGTTGTGCACGTCAGATCCGCACTGGATGGACTTTGGCCTCCACCAGGACATTGGTCACCGGACTCTTTCTAGAAACTCCTGTCACTAGGCGAACACCACAGTGGTGCACTGAGTAGAGTAAATGCAACATTGAGGGTGCCGCCTAGCTGTAAACGAGCCTCAAATAGTCAAGGCGGGATTAAACAAGGGCTCTGTAGAGCTGCAACAGCATATTGCAATCTGCACCCCAGTTGGTGTGCATTGCGGTGCTGCCAGCACTTCTGCTTAAGCTGACAAAGGTGAGATAACCAAGTAAATTGGTATGTCTACACTGCAGTGAGTGGATCGTCATTAAGATCAAGTTCTGGTTCCAGATGAATGGCATGATGCTGACAAGTGGATGACACACAACTTTGCAGCTGAAAACTGGGAGCTGTGCGCTAGAGTCCATGACTGTGCCTTGTGAATGGCTCCCTGTAGGCACTGCTCAACACCACCAGTTGGTTGGTTAGTTTGTTGGTTTAAAAGAGGGGGGAGGGTGGGGGAAGGGTTAGTTTGTTGGTTTAAAGGAGGGGAGGAAGGGACCAAACTGTGAGGTCATTCGTCCCTTGTTCCTAGCAAGATAATTACACAAGGGAAAGAAGGAAAGAAAGGAGACATTCAGCACAATAACAGGAGAATGGAAGAAACAGAAGAATGACAGGAGGACAACCAACACTACTATGGACAAAACAGGAGAGAAGCAAGAAACAGGTAGAAGGGATAAAAACAAGAGAGCAGATGACCGTGGCTGGCCAACAATGATAATAAAAAGGAAAATCCAGCTACTCTGCGACACATCAAAACATCCAGCCTAAAAGCGTTAGAGTGGAGATCACAAAGGGACAAAGGACATGCACAAAAAGCTATATAGAATGATAAAACCCACCATCATGTATAAAATGTACAATTAAATTAGCCGATGAGGTGTTGTGAGCTAAAACTAATGGCAACAAGTCTGGTAACTGAAGAGTCAGTCCAAGGGCAACCAAAAAAGGACAACTCACCAAGATATGTGCCACTGTTAGCTGGGTGCCACACTGACACTGAGGTTGGTCATCATGGCACATGAGGGAGCTGCGTGTCACCTAAGAGTGGCCAATGAGGAGCCGACAGAGTCCCTGCGAGAGGCCCGCATGGAGGTGTTCCACACATTTGTAGTCTCCTTAATGGTATGTAGTTTGTCGTGCATGTTGAGGTTATGCCATTCCATCTCAAAAAGCTGCAAAACCTTGTGGCGTAGTAATGAACACATGTCAGTTGCAGAGAATCTCATCCCCGTAAGCGGTTTCCACGTAGCCTGTTTGGCCAACCTGTCGGCAAGTTCATTGCCTGGGATTCCAATGTGACCTGGAGTCCAGACAAACACCACTGAATGGCTAAACTGTTCCAGGGCACAGATGGACTCCTGAATAGTCGCTAGCAAAGGATGATGAGGGTAGAACTGGTCGATAGCATGTGCTCAAGGAGTCAGTACACAGAAGAAACAACTCCCCAAGGCATGAACAGATGTGCTCAAGAGCATGAGGGATAGCCACCAGTTCGGTAGTGAAAACACTGCAGCCATTGGGCTAGGAATGTTGTTCAATATGTCGTCCATTGACATACACAATGCTGATGTGACCATCAGCCATCAAGACGCCAGTGTAAACCACTTCATGGTCTTGGTACATGTCAAGAATTTAGAGCAAGTGGCAGCATAGAGCCGTTGGGTTAACTGAGTCCTTAGGGCCATTTGAAAGGTCCCAGCAAAGCTGTGGCCTACGTGTACACCATGGATGTGTACGTGAATGGACTTCGAGTACAGGTGATAATGGCAAGGACTCCAGTTCAGAAAGAAGGGATCGGCCACAAACTGTAATTGGAAGCCTGACCTGGGCTACTGATGCATTAGATGAACCTCCATGGGACGGAAGAGGAGACTAATTCGGATGTGCAGGAGAACTACGAATGTGTGCTATGTAACTGGCCAGAAGTTTTACACGCCTACCCTGCAAACAATGGACTCCGGCCTCCACCAGAATGCTGGTCCCTGGACTAATGCTAAAAGCTCCTGTCACTATGTGAACACCACATTTGTGCAGTGGGTCAAGTAAACACAATGCTGAGGGCACCGCAGAACCATAAACAACACGCCCATAGTCAAGGCGGGATTGAACAAGGGCTTTGTACAGCTGCAGCAGAGTAGAGCTATCTGCAAAACAGTTGGTGTTTCTCCGGCAGCGAATGGCCAAATTGAGGTGGTGCCAGCACTTCTGCTTAAGCTGACAAAGTTGAGGTAGCCGTGTCCATTGGGGATGGAAAACCAGTCATAAGAATCGATATATTTCCATTACAGTGAGTGGATCATCATTAAGGTAAAATTCCCGTTCCAGATGTTTGGTACAACGCCGACAGAAGTGCGTAACACATGACTTTCGGGCCAAAAACAGTGAGCTACAGCCAATGATGCACCTTGTGGATGGCTCCCTGTAAGTGGTGCTCAGCAACAACAGTACTTGTGGAGCAGTACGGAATGCGGAAGTTGTCTGCATACAGAGAAGGTGAGACGGATGGCCCAACAGCTGCTGCTAGACCATTAATGTCGACTATAAATAGAGATACACTCAATACAGAGCCCTGGGGGAGCCCATTCTCCTGGATATGGGGGAACTATGGGCTGCACCATTTTGGGCACAGAAAGTATGAGGCGACAGGGAATTTAGGATAAAGATCGGGAGGGGGCCTCCGAAATCCCACTCACATAATATGGCAAGGATATGAAGTCGCCAGGTGGTGACATATGCTTTTCATAAATAAAAAAGAGATGGCAACCAGGTATTGGCACCTGGAAAAGGCTGTTTGGATGGCAGACTCGAGAGACACTTGGTTATCAGTGATAGAGCGACCCTGGCAGAAGTCATGTGACTCCAGGACTCAACCCAATCATCGACGTACCATATGCTCTAGCAGCTCACAAAGAACATTGATGAGGGTGATTTGCCAATAGCTATCCACGTTAAGTGGGTTTTTGCCTGGTTTGACACTAGTATTATGATGCTCTCCCACCAGTGCAATGGAAAGGTGCCATCGCACCATATCCGGTTGAAGTTGACGAGGACATGTCGCTTCTAGTCAGATGAGAGAGATTTAATCGTCTGACTGAATCTGATTTGACCCAGGAATTGTGTTGGGGAAATGTGCTAAGGCACTGAGGAGCTCGCACACTGTAAATGAGGTGTTGTAGGATTCACTGTGGCGTGTAGTGAATGAGAGGGCTTTCCCTTCCATCCACCGTTTTAGTGTGGGATTGGCTGGGGGGGGGGGGGGGGGGGGGGGGGTTGTAAATAACACGCCTTTATATTAACACTGAGAACACCTGTTGGGGGCTCATACCAAAAAACACGTTTATCTCTCCCAAAGCTCAGGCTTCCATCGTTTGATAAGTTGCCGAACATGGGAACGGAGCTGTTTAAAGGCTATATGGTGCTCCAGGGAAGGGTTCTGGTTATGCCACTGTAGAGCTCGCCGACCATCCTTAATTGCTTTAGCGACTTCCGGCGACCACCAAGGGACTGCCTTTCGCCGGGGCATGCTTAAGAGTGAGGGATCACGTTTTCTGCTGCAGAAAGTATTGTTGTACTCACCTGCTCAACCATCACTTTGATGTTCCCATGTGTGTGTGTGTGAGTGTGTGTGTGTGTGTGTGTGTGTGTGTGTGTGTGGGGGGGGGGGGGGGGGGGGGGGGGGTTTCAAAGGTAACAGCAGAGGTAAAAATTCCTGAGGCCATCTTGTTTAAAGCCCATCTGTTTAGGTGCCATGTGCCTGACACTGGGGAGGTGACAGGGTGATGGGGAAGTGGTCACTACCATAAAGGTCATCATGTGCTCTCCAGTAGATAGATCGGCAAAGTCCTGGGCTGCAAATTGATAAATCAATGGCTGAGTAACTACCGTGAGCCACACTGAAATGTTTGGTGGCACCAATATTTAGGAAGCAGAGGTCAAACCAAGACAGTAATGTTTCGACATCTCTGCCTCAAGCAGTAAACATGGTGGCCCTCCCCAGTTTTCTTTCTCCTGATAATGACGTCCTCTTGAGTATTCCCCGTCCGGAGATCCGAATGGGGTTTATTTTACCTCCGGAATCTTTTACCCAAGAGGACGCCATTGTCATTTAACCATACAGTAAAGCTGCGTGCCCTCTGGAAAAATTACGGCTGTAGTTTCCCCTTTCTTTCAGCCATTCACAGTACCAGCACAGCAAAGCCGTTTTGGTTAGTGTTAAAAGGCCAGATCAGTCAATCATCCAGACTGATGCCCCTGCAACTACTGAAAAGGCTGCTGCCCCTCTTCAGGACCCACACGTTTTTCTGGCCTCTCAACAGATACCCCTCCATTGTGGTTGCACCTATGGTATGGCCATCTGTATCGCTGAGGCACACGCAAGCCTCACCACCAACGACAAGGGGAGGAGTCCAATACTAATAAAAGCTAATTGCATTGGTACACACAAACTACACAACAGTCCAATACTAATAAAAGCTAACGAGATTACATTTATGTAAGGAAATTTTCTAAGTGAGTGAAAATCAGATTTGAAGTTGTTGCAAACAGTCAGTGATCATATTCGCAAAGGTGTGGTGGTTAATCTGTGGACTACATTACGTATCATTAAGGGAACAACAGGTATTATGGGCCATTTAAGGAGAAGTGTAAATTACAAAATATATTTGTTGCTTAACTCAGTTAAGAAGTACACCAATATCATAATGTTTAGAATTTGAAAACATTGTTTTGAATAAAATGTTTTATTGTTTAATACTATACACAATGTATAGCACGTTATAGCTCATTTACCCTATGATTTATTTAGCTTACAGGGATCACAAAAGTAAAAAAGTAGGTCATCGATGTCCGCACAGAGTTCTTGTGCCCAGCCTTCACACTTGTTACACTGAATCCAATTTTCCTCATAGCTTTCTCCACACACAATACATTTTACATTTACAATGTCTTGAGAAGTGCTTGGTGTTGGACTGTCATTATGAAAAATTTTGATTTATTCATGTTTCTTCTTCTTATTGATCATCATTCGTTCTTGTTTTGGAACTTTCATTTGTCTCTCTTTCTGTTGTGCTTTTTCATTTTGCTCTTCTGGATCTATCTTGTCTGTCAGCATATTTTTTATTGGAGCTGGTGTCAATATTTCAATTCTCTCTGCCTTTCTTTTCCAACATGTCAACCTCTTTTCGCTCCTGGAGGGCAAATGCAACACCTCTTTGAAACACTTACAAAATCAGAATGTCCACACTTGAGTGTAGTGCATTGGAGAAAGTGGTGGTGTCTCCAAAAGTGATTGTAGAGTTTGCCTGGGAAGAAAGCTGTGGTGGGGGAGGGGGAGGTTATCACAGCTGTTGGTGAGATCAATGTGGGTGTCCTAGATGTAGCAACAGCAGTCCCATCAGACATCATACGTCATACGTCATCTCAGGGAAAGGCTCCTGTACAATTTTGGTAACATCACTGCCCATAAAGTCCATATCAGTTAATTTCTCTGAATTTGTTGGGTAAATGCCAGTGCATTTAAATGCATTTTCAGCAGTATCTAGTACACACACTTGCTTGTAGGCATCAGCTACCAATTTTGCAACATCAATGTCATTAATGCTTGACCCTGGATTAGCCCTCATCCACAAACTGCAAACAGTGTTGTAGCAGGTTTTGAAAGGTTTCATGAACGTCTTATCTAGAGGCTGCAACTTACGAGAAGTGTGTTGGGGAAAATTTAACATATGGATATGGTTTTCCTGAGCAAACATGATGATGTCCAAGTCTTTGTGACTGGCATGCCCATCTACTATCAGTAAAACAGGATCTCCTGCTGAGGGCTTTGGGAAGGAAACAAAGTGTTTAAGCCACTTAAGGAAAGCCTCAGCTGCCATCCTGCCACTAGAAATGCACGAACTAATGCTTTCAGTTGGATCTCCAATCATGAGCTGGTCATTCATTAACTTTCTTGGACAAATAAAAAGTGGAGGAATAAATTGTCAAGTTGCACACATGCAAAATAGAAGTGTAACATTACACCCCCTCTGTCCAAAAGTAATTTTCCCCACTTAACATTTGCCTTTCACTGTAATAACCTTGTCATTTTAATGCACACATCATACACCAGTCTCATCTCCATTAAAAATTTGGGATGGATGAAAAGTATGTTTTTTTAAGGGAGTTTCAAACTGATTGAAGAAAATTTAGACCTGTGGTTTATTAAACTCTACACACCACATCAGACTAGCTGATTGTGGTTTTTTGTAGGTCATATTTGGGTGCTGCTTCATAAAACTGACAAAAATCTTTTGCTGCTATTTTGTCCTTTTATTGAATCTGTGACTCAAATTTAATTTTTCTGGAAGGTCATAGGCCCGTTTCTAAAACCCTGTTTTGGACAGGGACATCAGTCTCGAATCTAAAAATCAATCAAATGAGCTACTAACAGTTTTTCACATCTTTCATCAAATATTGCTTTAAAAGACCCCATTTGTGGTTTCATATCAGCTGAGTCATTCAGCTATAGCATTTAACTTCCTTTGGAGAGTGCATCTCGGTACATAATATAAGTCAGATGTGGCTCTTTCAGAAAGTTTATTTTCAAGTATGTTTCCAACAGCATTTTTCATATCATTCTCTGACCATTCTCCCCAACCTTTACCTGGTTTTTTCTTAGATGCTGGCATAGTATCTTAGAAAAGTTCTGTAGCCCATACCTTGCGAATGTCACATGGCCATACTACTCGACTCACAGTGAGATGAAAATATGGTAGTAAGCAACATTGTTAGAGCAAATGAAATGCAATTGTTAGTGTATTATATTAATAGAGCAATCTAAAAAACAGCTCCAGTTTTGTAAGTATATTCTTACCTGCAATGATTCAGTGTGAAGTTAAAAAGTATTTGAGGCAACAACTTGTAGGAGCACAAACAAACAATAATCACTCTCAGATGGTACGACACAGGGAATCAAACTCTCTACGGATGGAAAAATGACACTGGCAGCAAAGATTACACTGTGTACCATGCTGCTATGTAGTAGTGAATAGCTGATATACCAACTGGCGCATACTACCCACCGTTACCCTATTTATGTAGCAACGTTAAACTACACAGAAAGAAATAAAATTATTGCTTCAGTTATCTCTATTTTGGTATAAACATTGTCCAAATACGAGTTTAATATGAATTGGTCTTTGCACTCACTTCATACCTGAGATGAATGTTAAAAGCTGAAGTCATTGCTTGGGAGTGCAACTGCAAGGTAGACTTACAATTTAGCTTGACATAATATAAATGGGTATCATATTGGAATAATTTAGGTGTCTTGCTTTGAACAATAGGGAGATAATGCGTGTTGTTGCTGTATTCTGTTAGTCTCATCATTGCTGATAGATAGCGATTGTCAGTGTGATTTGGATATTTCTGTGTATCTATTTGTAGTGTAGTAACATTGCTGTACGGCCTCAGATTTTGTGTGTAGTGAAAACACTGTTTGTTATTATCAAGCATTGTAGTCTGCTGTCCCACCAGTGTTTATTATCATTGCAGTTGCTGATCACCAAAGGGTTGATCTGTCCTCAATTTGTTGTCTAAGAGTGCAACTACTGTAAAATGTAAACTTTCACGGCCGGAACTGTCATGATTAATAAAATTCTTTTCCGGGCTATTGTGCCGTGGTCTGATGGATTTCGCATTGTAACCCAACGTTTCGTCCCCCATCTGCAGAGGACATCTTCAAGGGGGTTCGTAGCTTCTGTTAACTTCCGAAACACACACTGTCTCACTACTGACTGCAGCAAATTTTTGTTTTCGCGTGCTCCCGCGCATAGGCGTGACGTCACATGTTTTGAATACGCGAGCGCAATTGGCCGTTGTCGGTTGCCGCCGTCCGCTGTTGCTATCATCCCATGGCGGAAGACTGGTACACATCTTCTTCAGCACCGGCATCCAGATGTCATTCAATTTCACGCCCTCCTCCTTCCTATTAAAATTCCTGGGGTGTTTCATAATCTCTATAGCCTCTCTGTAAAGCCTTTCATGATATCCGCTTGTGGCTGCCAGTACTTGAGTTCTATCAAAATAAATGTGGTGGTCTCCTGACTGCAAAGCGTGTTCCGCAATAGCTGATCTATCAATCTCTCCCCTTCTACAATTGCCCTTGTGCTCTTCTAGTCGTTTTTTGACCGTTCTTTTTGTGGTACCCACATATACCTCCCCACAACTACACGGGATCCTGTAAATTCCTGCTTTTTCCAGCGGTTTACGAGCATCCTTAGCCAATCTCAGGTGTTCTTGTATCTTCCGGGTAGGTTTGTAAACCAACGCGATATTTCGTTTTTTCAAGATTTTCCCTATGCGGTCAGTGACGTCCTTAATAAAAGGCAGGAAAACTTTCGATTTTGCAAGCACTTGTGCATTGCTATGATTTTCACGCGGCGGTCTTAACGCTCTTTTTATCTCAGCAGCTGAGTAACCATTCCTGAGTAATGCATCAGTGAGGTGTTCCAGTTCCGTATCCAGTAGCCCAGGTTCACAGATGTTCCTCGTTCTATCCGCCAACGTTTTTATTATGCCTCACTTTTGTTGTGGGTGGTGGTTCGAATCCCGGTGTAGATAACGATCCGTGTGCGTGGGTTTCCGGTAAACTGTATGGCCTAAGCTACCATCCTGTTTCTTGTAAACTAGCACAACCAGAAAATTTAGTCTCCCTTCTGCCTCCTCATCCATGGTAAACTGAATCTTCGGATTAATACCGTTTAGATGTTTGTGAAAATGGCCTAGTTCCTCTCTGCCATGCCTCCAAAACACAAATGTATCATCTACGTAGCGGAACCAGATGTTCGGTTTTTTTGTTGGCAGTTTCTAGAGCCTGCGCCTCGAATTTTTCCATGAAAAAGTTAGCTATAACCAGGCTTAAAGGGGTCCCCATTGCCACGCCATCAGTCTGTTCGTAGAACTCATCGTTCCATTTGAAATATGTGGTCGTAAGGCAATATTTAAATAGTTCTGCAATGTCGGGAGGAAAAATTCTATTCAGCTGTTGCAACACCTCATTGAGAGGAACCATAGTAAATAGCGATGCCACATCGAAACTTACTAACATGTCCTCCGGCTGGACCACTATGCCGCTTAATTTACTGATGAAATGTGCGGCGGCAACCGACAACGGCCAATTGCGATCGCGTATTCAAAACATGTGACGTCATGCCTATGCGCGGGAGCACGCGAAAACAAAAATTTGCTGCAGTCAGTAGTAAGACAGTGTGTGTTTCGGAAGTTAACAGAAGCCACGAACCCCCTTGAAGATGTCCTCCGCAGATGGGGACGAAACGTTGGGTTACAATGCGAAATCCATCAGACCACGGCATAATAGCCCGGAAAAGAATTTTATTAATCATGAGTGCAACTACTGTACAAGCTAGGCTTCAAGTGTTTGCCAGGCACTCGGCTACTACTGGAATCTTCTGTGAATGGATAGTGATCCACAGTGATAATATCAACTGTCAATACAAAAACTGTACCTAATTCTTGCTGTAACGGTCCATTCGCTTTATCAAGCAATTTTGCACAGCAGGAAGCCATACATCAGGAGCATCACAATGGTGGTACAGTATGATCCTTGTTGTTTTGAGTTAGATCTTGAGTTCCGCCAGTCGGCACATTACACCTCCAAGAGCAGGATATGCCTCATAGAATGAGTAGGGGGACTGTGACAGACATCCTAGACTAAGTGGGAGGAGGGGGGAGGGGAGGGGAGGACTGGAAATGGCCTCAAAGAGCAAGGAGGGCTGTGAGGAGACAATGAGTGTGTGTGGGAATGAGAAGAGGTCAGAGAGAGGATGAGAGTACAGACATCAATGAAAAAATATGTTGGTGTGGCATCACATGGATAGGGCCAATAATCTAAACTCTTTAAAAGCGAACTATGTGAAAGAAGTGAGTTTTGGGCAAAAAAAATGGAATTCTTGTGAAGAGGCCAAAATGCCTGATACCTTTGTACAGTACTGTAGGTTTTATGAGAAGTACACTAATCCAATTTTATAAATGCTGAATATAAGAAAAAACTTTCATATGAAGTCATTTAATTTTTGCTTTGCTGATGATTCAAGACATGCACTTACAAAGCTGGAAGGGATCCTGCATTGAAATTTTTCATTGTCTACTACAGAGAGGCAGACAGGCAATGGAAAAAATGGCACTTTGTTGCTTTCCCACACAGAGAGATGAAAACAGCTACTACTTCTGCTTGTGTATCCAAGATGACAAAATTTCTGTAATAATTAGTGTCAAATAACATGAAATATCATGACAAGTTATTAGTGGATATATGGTATACTGTGGATGATGTATTTAGCAGATAGTGTATGAGTCACAAGTACACTGTAATTCAAGACATTTCTTTCAGAAATGTAACTTAAAGTACCTTAATACAGGCTTAAATGTTCCATAGCAAATATTTTTAGGTATACAAATACCGAAGGTTTTACAAACATACATACTGCAATCACTTTGGCAAAATGGACCAACACAGAGCAGCTGTCTATATTTTCATCAGCCCTCGATTTGTGGATGAGAAATGAGACATTTTTTGATCTTATTTTTGTTGCTCGATACCCAAAGACAAAGAGCAGTGAATCAATCACATTGCTTTTTCCACTTCCATTTGGACCTATTATGGAGTTAAAGCCCTGAAAAATTTAATAAAACAATTATTAGATATATTCTCTGTAAAACAAAATCTAAAGTGCCAAAAATCAATACTGATTAGTGAATTTATCTGCTATGCAAATTGTCAAAATCATAATTTGATTAATATACTTTGAAATACTGATTGGGTTCATTGCAGGCCAGCATTTCTGATCCATATCATGAACTAACTTAAAACCTGTGTCTAGTTCTGTGATGGCAACTGTTTCAACATTCATGTTTAAACAATTTCACACACATTATAAATTCGTGAACAGTGATGTTCATTTAGACTTTCACTGTCTGTAACATCGCCAACACCTATTCTTCCACTTCTGTACAGACAATATTTGCAAGTCAGAATTTTTTGTAGGGTCTTCTCTTTCTCAAGAAATATGTCACAAGATATTAGTGGGCCCTAGTCTTCAGGCTGTTTACCAATCAGAGCTAGGAAGCTCAGTGCTCAAGAAATGTCGCAGATGCCCACCTGACAGATGATGGCATAATTTATTCTATCTTGTTAGCACATAATTACTCTCTATTGTCATTTACAATTAGATTTGATTAATTATCCGTTCCACAGACCCACAAAAGAGGGGATCCTCCTGGGTGTGAACATGTCAGATAAACACATTACTAAAACGTAATTAGAAAAACTCGAGTTACATTAATTTTAACAAGCCTCAGCCAATAAACTTTAAAATTATGTACATGAATTAAAATTAAACTTCTAATATCTACAGGTTTAAAACTTACATCTGCTTTCATTAAATCCATCATTCATACAGTAGCTAGTGACTTGGCTGTTGCAACCAAGTATTGCCAAAAAATTAAAGTATAATAAATTTTCATTAAAATGGTCTACTGCACTTGTTGAGAAATTCATGGATCGAAAAGAAGGGGTTGGCCACCAAAAATTCTTTTAAATTATGTCTAAATTGTGCCTAAATTGTGCCTTGTATGAAACTTAACTCTTAATGGTTGCTGTTAACTTACTGAAAATATGCGTTCCTGAATACTGGACTCTTTTCTGGGCAAGAGTAAGTGATTTTAAATCTTCATGTATAGTGTTCTTATGCCTAGTATTGATTATGTGTACTAAGCAGTTAGTTGGAAAAAGAGATGTATTATTTACAACAATTTTAATTAAGGAATAAATATACTGAGAAGCTGTGGTTAGTATGCCCAATTCTTTGAATGGGATCCAACATGATGTTCTTGGATTTACACTACACACTACTCTTATTATATGCTTCTGTACTCTAAACATTTGTTCTCAGTTTGTGGAGCTACCCCATAATATGATACCATATGACATAATGGAGTGAAAAATAAGCAAAATATGCCAGTTTTTTTATATTTACATCTCCTATGTCTGACATCATTCACATTGCAAACAGAATTATTTAGGCTTCGTTAGTATGTCCCTCCCAAGTGAATTTATTATCAAGTTGTAATCCCAAGAATTTCACACTCTCAACTTCTCCTATTTCCATGTCACCATATTTTATACACACACTAGAAGGAAATTTCTTGGAAGTTCTGAACTGCATCTTTTCGAAGTTTAATGACAGTAAATTGGCTATGAACCACTTATAATGTCAGTAAAAATTTGATTAGCTGCCCTTTTTAAATTTATATTTGATTTTCTATTTATTGCAATGTTTGTATCATCTGCAGATAAGACAAACTTGGCATCTGGTAATGTAACAGATGACAGGTCATTAACACTTAGCGTGTGGATGACATAATATTACATCTTCAGAAGGAAATAGAATTGTGTGGCCAACATAATATTATGTCTCAGCAGTTACAATGTTTCTCTGTAGTGTCAAATGTATATTTATGTCTTCTGTGAAGTCCTAGTGGTCTGCAGGCTTCATAGTTTCAGCCGAGAGCACTAAATGGCAGCAGCGAGCTCAGTGGAATACTTTGTGCGATCTGAAGTTTTCTCGGCGTATCTCCAATTTGAACAGTTCTCGGGTATCCAACCTGGTAGCATCATAATATCTCCACAATATTTCATCAGACATACACACTGCCATCTTCAGGTGGTTCCTGATGAATGCTGTGCCATTCCTCTCGGCACCCTGTATATACTAGCCGTTACCCCCCTCCACTGTTCCTCTCCTAGTGCTGAAGAAATACGTCGTGAAATGTGCCTTGCAGTCACCGGGCCACACCACTGAAACTGAACATTTCTAAGGAGGAGAGAGTGACCATCCGCAACTTAAGCAGCGATCCTGAGGTGGTGGTCTTGCCAGCTGACAAAGGCAATGCTACATTACTGCTCCTGCAATCAGAATATAAGAGAAAAATATACGAACTTCTCGATGATTCAGTGTACAGAAGGATAGAAGGAGACCCAACAAGTCACCTTCAAAGAAGAACCGTTTAACTTCTTCACAGTAGCTTTGATGGAAAAACTGTCAAAAAAACTTCAACCACGGGTGGCTGCACCGCCACAACTGTATGGGCTACCAAAGGTCCACAAGGATGGGACACCTATGCGTCCACTAGTCAGCAACATAGGAGCAGCACCCTACAAACTGGCCCAACACCTGACAGGTCTCCTTAGTCCATTTGTGGGAAAATGGGAACACCACATTTGCAATGCCATCCACTTTGTGCAATGTTTACAAGAACTTCGGCTCCAGGATAACGACTGGTTAGTGAGCTTCCCCTACCACCTCCAGTAGCTGCCGTGCCGACTGCACCAAAGACACCAGGAGAGGAATGGTGGAGGGGGTAATGGCTAGTATATATAGGGCGCCGAGAGGAACGGCACAGCATTCGTCAGGTACCACCTGAAGATGGCAGCGTGAATGTCTGCCAAAATATTGTGGAGAAATTACGACACAACCCGGTCGGATACCCGAGAACTGTTCAAATTGGAATACTTTGTGTTTGTGAAAGACTTTTTTTATTGTAGCATACTTGATAGACATTGTCTGGCGTTGGTATCCTCTCAGTTTCATTCGTTTTGAGTGTTTTTGTGTTGATTTTCTTTTTGATATGTGCAGTGAACCGAATAAATGTTTGAAGCAAATGATTTATGAAGTCCTTGATGAGTTTTCAGATGGTGAAATAGAGCTGTCTGATGACGATTCAGATTATGTGTAATCCGAAAATAGTGGTAAGTCAAGATTTGTTTCAGATTTAATCACTGAAAATGGTTTTTTTTTTGCTAGCTTCCCAGAATTTTATATTATGATTTATTTCCTGAAGTACCTATAGGAGCATAATTCAAATCATGTGTCCCCTTCTACATCTATGAATACTCAAAGTAGAAAAAGAAGTAGCAGTGACTTTGATGGTGACTGGACAGATGTTGATGGAATTCCTGACATAGCTGTATACACAGGACCTCACGGATTGGTACAGAATGTGTCTATTCATGAATCAAGTGATCCTTCAGATATATTCTTCTATTTCTTCGACAATACTCTCATAACAACAATGAAACAACAGACAAATTGTTATGCCAGGCAAAAACTTGCTAAGCTGCAGTCTGAAAACAATCTTCTGCCTAATTCTAGGTTCAAACAGTGGAAAACTGTAACAATTGCAGATATTAAAAAATTCCTTGCTGTTTTGCCACATATGGCAATAAGTGAGAGGCCAAACATGAAGAGCCACTGGGGTACTGATCCTGTTGTCAGCTGTAATTTTTGTCCCAGTGTTTTGTCAAGAGAGATTTTATAAACATTTTATCTATATTTGACCTCAATGATAACACAAAGACAAAAAAGAAAGGTGAACCAGGTTTTGATGCACTTTATGAAGTTAGACTTCTCCTCAATTCATGGAGAGAGAGAGATTCCAAAATTATTATTATCCAGAGGAAACAGTAACAGTCAGTCAATGAAGGAATTTGTTCCTAGAAAGGAAAAGTAGGCTTTGAGGTTTATAGGGCCAATAAACCAAACAAATATGTTTGGAAGCTGCACATTTTCATATATCTGAAATTTTGAGGTATACATGGAAGAAATAAGACAGTAGACAACAATGTTTCTAGTGTCATGAAGCATTATACCAATAAGCTTCTTGGTAAATGACACACTGTTTATGTTGATCATTTCTACACAAGTGGTCAATTTGCTGAAGAATTAGCTGATGATAATACTGGTCTTCTTGATGAAAAACAGAAAGGACTTACAAAACCGCTAAAATATGCAAAGCTGAAAAAAGGAGAACAGATCTCCTATTGCAAAGGGAATGTGCTTGCCTTGCACTGGAAAGATAGACATATCTGGATGATCAGTGCAAGGCACACAGCTACAACGCAGAGTGTCAGAACAACAAGAGCAACAGAGAAACTGAAACCTACAGCAGTTGTTGACTATAATAAAAACAAAGCTGGGGTGGACCTATTAGACCAACGACTATCGTATGGGGCTCTGGATTGCAAGACTATGAAGTGGTGGAGGACACTAGCTGTCCATTACATACTAATGGCAGTATCAAATGCCTGCATACTGCATAACATAATCAAAAAGAAAAAACTTGCCATCTCTCAGTTTATTCAAGAAGTATGTGCAGGATTGGTATTGTCTGCTGGGGATTCGACAGAGAGCTTTCCACGTGGATCATCTAAATTGGCATGACTCTCAGAAAAATACTTCTCTAATCATGGAAACATTCCAGAAGGGAAGAAAAAAGGACAAAGGAAGTGTGTGTTTTGTAGCTAAAAGGAAAAATGTTCAACAGGGAAGGCTGGAAGAAAGGACACCTCATGTGAGTGCACCGAAAGAAATGTTGGGTTTGGTTATCTCCCCCTGCTTCAAAGTTTATCCCACAGGGTTCGGTCATAGGTCCTTTACTGTTCTTGATATACATTAATGACTTACCATTCCACATTGATGAAGATGCAAAGTTAGTTCTTTTTGCTGATGATACAAGTATAGTAATAACATCCAAAAACCAAGAACTAAGTGATGTAATTGTAAATGATGTTTTTCACAAAATTATTAAGTGGTTCTCAGCAAACGGACTCTCTTTAAATTTTGATAAAACACAGTATATACAGTTCCGTACAGTAAATGGCGCAACTCCAGTAATAAATATAGAATTTGAACAGAAGTCTGTAGCTAAGGTAGAATTTTCAAAATTTTTAGGTGTGTCCATTGATGAGAGGTTAAACTGGAAGCAACACATTGATGGTCTGCTGAAACGTCTGAGTTCAGCTACGTATGCTATTAGGGTTATTGCAAATTTTGGTGATAAGAATCTCAGTAAATTAGCTTACTATGCCTACTTTCATTCACTGCTTTCGTATGGCATCATATTCTGGGGTAATTCATCGTTGAGTAGAAAAGTATTCATTGCACAAAAACGTGTAATCAGAATAATTGCTGGAGCCCACCCACGGTCATCCTGCAGACATCTATTTAAGGATCTAGGGATCCTCACAGTAACCTCACAGTATATATATTCCCTTATGAAATTTGTTGATAATAATCCAACCCAATTCAAAAGTAATAGCAGTGTGCATACCTATAACACCAGGAGAAAGGATGATCTTCACTATGCAGGGTTAAATCTGACTTTGGCGCAGAAAGGGGTAAATTATGCTGCCACAAAAGTCTTTGGGCACCTACCAAACAGCATCAAAAGCCTGACAGATAGCCAACTAACATTTAAAAATAAATTAAAAGAATTTCTAGATGACAACTCCTTCTACTCATTGGCTGAATTTTTAGATATAAAGTAAGTATAAAAAAAAAAACTTAATCATTAGTGTCATGCAATATTTTGTGTAATGTAATTTCTTGTACAGACATCTTTCATTAACCTGACACGTTCCACATCATTACGAAGTGTCGTATTCATGATCTATGGAACAAGTATTAATCTAATCTAATCTAATCTAATCTCTAATCTATGTACAAAATTATGTACTGAACTTACACTTATTGTTATTTTTCTTTATTTCAAGTGTTTTGTAAATATTTTTAGAGGATAATAACATGTTTCATTGTATATAACAGAACTGTAATTCTTTTTCAATTTGTTTTTCTGGCAACAAATATCACTGACTAAAAATTTCATTGGTGCCTTCAAATTTTAAATTATCATAAATTACCAGCCACAGAATTTGAGTACTTAATGTTAAAAGTCCAGTAAACATAAAAACGTTTTGGAATTCCCATAACAGTGAGCTTCACAGCAGTAACAAATTACAGCTGATTTTACCCACTCCGCAGGTGACGACAACTACATGAGCACTGTACGTGTTAATATACACAAGAAGAAGTAGTGGACCTAGCCTGGAACCTTAGGGAACACCACATGTAATTTCTTCCCAGTCAGATTATGTCTGTCTGCCTACTGCTGAAGTATTACATAATGACACCTTTTGTTTTCTATTAGTGAGAGATGACAAACCACTTTGCAGCACTACTAGTGATCCCATAATATTTTAATTTACTTAAAAGAATGCTGTGATTCACAGAGTTGAAAGCCTCTGACAGGTCACAGAATATGCCTCTAATTTGTTTTCTAATTGTACAGAAGCAACCTACTCACACCATATAGAATTCATATGCTTTCCATTGTGTGGGAGCCAAGTCTGCTCTAACTAGCTATGACATCACAAATGTTGCACAATAACTTAAAAGTAAAGTAAATGACCTGAAAAGTTAATAGCATGTCAGGAGTGATGCTAAAATAATAATGTGTTAAGTCTCAGTCCAATAACTTTAACAGTTTTTGAAATTTGGGTTTTTTAAGCAAAAATCATTGGCGCAACAGGAAGGAATTTCAAAATTTATATTCAGATTCTTTGTCATTGTAATTTAATGAAAACATCATGCTGGATCTCACAAAGCAATATTTTGGGTGAAATTCATGATTTTTCTGTTTTTGTGTCTTAAAAGTACGGAGGCAAGATAGATTAAGTAAGTGATTAGATAAAGCTAGGATGTTTAGATTTAGGTGCATTGGAGATGCTATAATAACAAAGATGTGAGAAGTTTCCAAAAGATAGCTATGAAACTATAGATATAGCGTGTCTCCAAAGGGCAAGTTCAGAACTCATCTATTGCGTGCAGTGCAATTAAAATAATTCTCTCACCAAAAGTATTTAACCTTGCCACATCAAAATTTTACTACAGATACATACCTGTGTGCTGAAGCACAATTAAATTGAGAGCTTCATTGGCCTTCAGTGAAAGAAGCAATTAATTATTTAGTAACTTGAAGTGGTGTTCTGCTAGCCCAAGTGGCTATTCAGTAAGGCACTTGTTATAGAATTGGAAGGAAAATCAGCATTGGCCACATTTTGTAGTTTTATTGTCCACAAAATCGATTTTCAGACACTTAGTGACCATCCTCAGTGCTGTAATATACAATTAAAATTGGTAGGCACTGGTATCAAGCTATAACCAAAATGTTAGAGCAATCACTCTAAGCTACTACCCTTCTTGCAGATGGGTGTGATCTGTGCTTTCTTCCAACTACTGGGCATTGTCTTCTGCTTGAAGAATCTATGACAGATTATAATTAATTAACAGAGGGACTAAATCTGCCACAAATTCAGTACAGAACCTGATAGGGATTCCTCAACACCAATGACACTAACATTTATTTCACTTCATATTTTCAGTGGTACAAGAAGTAAATTGGGGCCATTTCTCCTGGGTTTTCCTTTGTAAAGGAACATTTGAAAACACAGTTAAGCATTTCATCTTTTGCTCTACCTACCTTCAATTTCAGAGCCTGTCTCACTGGACACTAACTTTGGTGCCTCTAACAGCCTTTACACATGACTAGAATTTCTTTGGATTTTGTGAAACCATCATTTGACAATATTCTGCTATGGTAGTCACTGAAGGCTTCACACATTGCTTACTTGACAGCCAAAAGAGTTTCATTCAGTATCTCTCTATCGATAATCCTGTGCTTCATTTTACACTTATTATGCAGTAGTCTGTTTCTTTAGACGTTTCTTTACAGTGGCTATATACAATGGAGGGCTCCTTGGTTGGTTGGTTTGTTTAAAGATTAAAGGGACCAAACTGCAGAGGGCTCCTTCCACTATTAACTGTTCAACTGGGCACATACCTATCCCGTACATAGTCAACTATGCTTTTAAACTTGAGTCATAGTTCCTCTACATGCTCCTGCTCTGTACTGAAAGTTTCAACTTCCTCTTTGAGATAAGACATTACTAGCATTTCATCTAGTTTACTGAATACACATATCTTTCTAATTGGTTTAGCTCTCATTTTTTTCTTTAGTTGTTATTGTTGCCATGAACTACATAGCTGCCATTGATAAACATAGCTGATAACCAGCCTACAGTGCAGCAGAACTGAAAAACATTATTACTTGCATTAAAAGTGTAAAACAAATGAACATGATGTAGTACACAAAATAAATGTGTACATGATAACAAGGACATGAAAACAAAAAATAGTGAGAACACAAACAAGAATAGGGTAAAAACTGCAAATGGGGAAAGAAATAGGTGAATGAAGGCTGTGCCATGTAAAAGGCAGGAGATTAATAATAAAATAGACATGCTTGTATAATCAGAAGGTAGATGTAATATACAGTATGTTTCATGATGTATTAAGAAGATGAGTTTTTTGCAATAAATAATAGTTAATATTTTTGCAGCCATATGGCACAACATCCTCTAAGGTGTTTCAAATTTGATGTATCTTCTGCATATGTGCAAAGTTTTTAATCATTCTGACTGATTACAGAACCATAGTGAACCATCCAAATGGCATCTCTGGAAGACACTCTTTAGAAACAACATGCTGTAACTGAATTCTCATTTGTGGAAAAGAAAGCAATTATGAACATCCATAAACATTTGTGTGCAGAGTATGGTAATGACACAGTTGATAGGAGTACTGTTTGGTAATGACTGCTGGGAGAAAGCATCACTAATTGCAGGAACTGAGCATCATGATCAGCTACATTCAGAACATCCTGTCACAACCACTGCTCTTGACATGATGAATCAAGATGTGTTTGACAAATGCTCACAACAAACCCCAAGTTTCAAGGAAGAGCTATTCTCTTTCTGAATTGTTTTAGCAGTTTGAGGCCAATTGAGAGGCTTTTCTGTCACAGTTCATTACAAGTCTTGAAAACTGTTTGGTTTACTTTGAGCTGGAAATGAAAATGCTGTAACTGGAGTGGCATTACCATCAATCACCAAAAAAGAAGAAATTCAAGGCTTGTGCCTCTGTTGGCCGTAATTGACCATGTGGCCACAAATATGAACAGGGAAAAATGTGATGTAGCTATAAAAGATCTCTGACTATCAGACCATCTCTGTCAAATAACAACAGTAAAATCAGGCATCCAATGATTCCCTAAACTACAAGCCTACAAATGGCATCTATTTCTATCAGAAATCAAAAGATTTTTCAAAAGAACTATAAAAACAAAGCTCAGATGAAGTGTATAAGGATACCAATGTGAATATGAAATTCTCTAAATTCTACACATTGTTTAAATTGAACTTTGATAAGGCATTTCAAAAAGTATGCATGTCTGTATCAACATTTCACAGAAACAGATGGATAACAGCAGGTATTAAGAAGTCCTTCCAAACACTTAAATACTTCAGTTCCATGCAAAACATTCACAATGATCCAGAATTCTTAAATATCTATCATAGATAGAAAAAGATCTATAGGAAGGTGCTGATTGCTGCAAAAAGAGTCATTGAATGACAAAATAATATATAATGCTGAGGATAAAAGAAAAGCAGTCTGGGGTGTTTTAAAAAAGGAACTGGGGAGAGGCAAACAAACACATAATAACATACTGCTATGGGAGGGGGATAAGGTAATAAATGATCCACAACACTCAGCAAACAATGTAAAAGAGCATGTTTCAAGTATTGCAAGAAGTTACAGCACAAATTCCCCAAAACAAATATAACACCTGTAAATAATGTTTCACTAAATACAGTGATGTTACTTCCAATCACAGAGAACGAAGTCAATAAAACTGTTAAAAGCTACAAAATAAAAAGTCAGGCTTAGATGAAGTACCAATGCGTATACTGAAACAATGCATGGGGATTATTCAAGGCCACATAAATATAATAAATGAATCTTTCACATCAGGGACATTTCCAGAGCAGTTAAGACAGGCAAGAATTGTACCTTTGCTGAAGAAAGGTAATGCAGGAGTCATAGAAAGTTACCAGTCCTTTTCCCTGCTGTCAGCATTCTCAAAAATAATAGAAGCAATTATGAAAGACAGATTAATGAATTACCTGAATAAATACAATCTTTTAAACGAATCACAGTTTGATTTCCAAAGTGGCAAAAAATATGAAGTCAGCCATAGTAAAATTCACAGAAGTTGTACTTGAGGCTCTTGACAAAGATGAATATGTCACAGGCATATTCTTGGATCTTTCTAAGGTGTCTGATACAGTCAACCACAAGATTCTATTAAATGAATTAGAAACATTAGGAATAAGAGGGGTAGCTAATGACTGGTTTCGATCATACCTAGCAGATAGGTTACAAGGAGTAGAGATAACACATACCTCAAACAGATCAAAAAATTTAGTAAAACACTTATCAGAACCAAAATACATTAATATAGGGGTTAGACAAGGAAGCACATTAGGACCAGTATTATTCCCAACATACATCAATGACTTTCCCAGTAGTTTTACTCATGGTAAAAAAATTCTCTTCGCTGATGACAGTAATAACACTGAGAAAATGAGAGAACTCCTTGCCAAGAAAGCAAATGTACTCTCAAGGAGGTTTATGATTGGTCAATAAACAATAAAGCGACATTGAACATACAGAAAACTATTGCCATCAATTTCAGTTTGAAGAGGAGAACTGACAATTTTAAATTAAATGTAGATGGCACCTCTATAGACTGGGAAACAAATGCTAAATTTCTAGGAATAAATATTGATTCTCAGTTGCAATGGTGTGAATACACAAAGGTACTTGCAAACAGACTGACATCAGCATGTTATGCCCTAAGAATCCTATCATCAGTGTGTAACATGCAGTGTCTTTTAGTTACATACTATTCATATGTACACTCAGCTCTTAGATATGGCATTCCTTTTTGGGGAACAAACGCACAAAATTTGAACACAATTTTCAAACTCCAGAAAAGAGCCGTAAGAATAATAAACCAAAATACTAGTCAAGCTCATTGTAAAGATCTGTTCAAAACACTGAGGATTTTAATTGCTCCATTCGAATACATAGACCAGTCAATTGTACACATCAAAAATAACATTGGTAATTACTGCACAAAGTGCTCTCTCCATGACCATGCAACAAGAGAGAGACTCAACTTACAGTTATCAAGCAAAAATAAAAATAAAACTCAAAACAGCATTTTCTACCAAGGAATAAAACTGTACAATAAATTAACAAAAGAGATTAAATAAATTGCAAAAATACACTTATTTAAAAAGGCAGCTAAAAAGTACCTGTTATGCAGTACAATTTATACTTTGATGGATTACTTAGATAAAACTGAGTAGGTATTTGATAAAAAGAGTTATACAAATAAATAAATAAATGAAAAATAATAATAATAATAATAATAATAATAATAATAATAATAATAATACCCGTGGAGGCCCAGGAAAAGAATAGGCATCCGGTATGTTTGGCCAGTCATAAAAGGCAATGAAAAGAACAAGCCACTAATAGTGGTAACCCCCCTTTTAGTGTGAATAGTTGGTTCAGGACAGAACTAATGAAGCCTCGGAGAAGTGCTGTCATGGTCGGGGACGACACTTGAACCCTATGCCCGTCCACAATGCTAACGACACTGCTAGCCACATGGAAAATGATTTGAATCCAAATAGAGGTGTTTTGCAGGATATGCTTCCTGCAACCACTCTAGAAGGAAAACAAAGACAGAGGATGAGATGGTCAGATGAAGTTAACCAACACCTCATGTTCTGTTATTACCAAGCAACAAACATAGGAGCGAACACAACTGGATACAGATCACAAGTATACACAACATTTATTACCAGATACCCAGAATTGAAATTTTTAACAGAATAATGACTAGCTGATCAGATCTATGTAATAATCAAAAATAACAGGATACCCCAGTCAGTATTAGAAAACATCAAACAACAAGTACAACAAATACTGGAACAAAATAATTCGTAATCTGAAGAAGAAGAAGAAGAAGATACAATAATGGACTCAAACATCCCAGAGCAAACAAACAAAAAACACCACACATCAATTAAACAATCAGAGAAAAACAAGAACTGAAGACAGCCACCAGAACAAGCACAAATACAACATGAAGTGACACACATGAAAATTCAACTATGGAAGAGTTACAACTACTGGTTTATATAGGAGCACTCACTACACTAAATATACACACTAGGCAGAGATCTGAACAAACGAACACACAGAATAAACCCACAAAACCAGCATGGCAACACAGGCTACAGATCAGAATAGAAAAACTGAGTAAAGACATCAGGCCACTAACACAATTTATAAGAAATGAAATATCAGACAAGAAACGAAAAAGGTTAGGTAAAATCTCACAACAAGAAACGATAGAGCAGTTAGATGAAAAGAAGCATAAATTACAAGCATTGGCCAAACGACTTAGAAGATACAAAAAAAAAAAGTGAAAATAGAAGGAAACAAAACCAAACATTGAACACAAACCAAAAGAAATTTTATCAGACAATAGATAATGCACACATTAAAATAGGCAACCCACCAAACATAAGACATGGAACACTTCTGGAGCAACGTATGGTCAACCCCGTACAACGTAACAGGCATGCACGGTGGATACAAGCAGAAACAGACACATACAAGATGATACCACAAATGCCTGAAGTGATAATTTTGTTACATGAAGTCACCCGAGCAATTAATTCTACGCACAATTGGAAAGCCCCTGGAAAAGATAAAATAGTAAATTTCTGGCTAAAGAAGTTCACCTCAACACATTCACATCTAACTAAATTATTTAACAGTTACATTGCAGACCCATACACAGTCCCTGATACACTTACACAAGGAATAACTTATCTGAAACCTAAAGATCAAGCAGACACAGCAAACCCAGCAAAATATCACCCCATAACATGCATACCAACAATATACAAAATATTAACTTCAGTCATTGCACAGAAATTAATGACACATACAACACAGAACAAAATTATGAATGAAGAACAAAAAGGCTGCTGGAAAGGAGCATGAGGATGTAAAAAGCAACTGATAATAGATGCAGAGGTGACATATCAAGCTAAAACTAAATGATGTTCACTACACTACGCATACATTGACTACCAAAAAGCTTTTGATAGTGTACCCCACTCATTGTTACTACAAATATTGGAAATATACAAAGTAGATCCTAAATTGATAGAGTTCCTAAACATAGTAATGAAAAACTGGAAAACCACACTTAATATCCAAACAAATTCAAATAATATCACATCACAGCCAATACAGATTGAGTGTGGAATATACCAAGGAGACCCACTAAGTCCTCTCTGTTTCTGCCTTGCTTTGAACCCACTACTATCCAACATGCTAAACAATACAAATTATGGATATAATATTACTGGAACATACCAACACAAAATCATACATTTGCTATACATGGATGATCTAAAACTACTGGCAGCAACAAATCAACAACTCAACCAATTACGAAAGATAACAGAAGTATTCAGCAGTGATATAAATATGGCTTTTGGAACAGACAAATGTAAGACAAATAGTATAGTCAAGGGAAAACACACTAAACAAGAAGATTACATATTGGATAACCACAGTGACTGCATAGAAGGGATGGAAAAAACAGATGCCTATAAATATCTTGGATACAGACAAAAAATAGGAATAGATGATACAAATATTAAAGAAGAACTAAAAGAAAAATTTTGACAAAGACTAACAAAAATACTGAAAACAGAACTGACAGAAAGAAACAAAACAAAATCTATAAATACTTATGCTATACCAATATTGACCTACTCATTTGGAGTAGTGAAATGGAGTGACACAGACCTAGAAGCACTCAATACACTTACATGATCACAATGCCACAAATATGGAATTCATCACATACATTCAGCAACAGAAAGATTCACATTAAGCAGAAAGGAAAGAGGAAGGGGATTAAACAATAAACACCAGATATTGCAGCAAGCGTATTATTAAAGATCCCAATACCACAACAGATAAGCAGACTTTGCAAACAACAAATAGAAATGGTAGATCACATCACAAGAGGATGTACAATACTAGCAAATACAGAATACCCCAGAAGACATGACAATGTAGCAAAAATAATACATCAACTACTTGCCATACAACAAACTAATAAATCAACACATTCCCACATACAAGTATGCACCACAAAATGTACTGTAGAATGATGAATACAAATTATACTGGAACAGAACTATTACAACACCACATAACAAACCTGACATCATACCCACCAATAAAAAGAAGAAATTAACACAACTAATCGAAATATCCATACCCAATACAACAAATATACAGAAGATAACAGGAGAAAAAACTGAAAAATACATCCAACTGGCTGAGGAAGTCAAGGACATGTGGCATCAGGATAAAGTTAACATTATACCCATTATACTATCAACTACAGGAGTCATACCACACAATATCCACCAGTACATCAATGCAATACAGCTACATCCAAATGTATATATACAACTACAGAAATCTGTAATTATTGATACATGTTCAATTGCCCGAAGGTTCCTAAATGCAATGTAACATATACCGTACAGTTAAAAGGAAGTCACACTTGATCAAGGTCCGCGTCACTTTCCATTTTTAACCAGACATAATGTCTGAGAAAGGAAAGATGATGAGGATGAGGATGAGGACGATGATGATGATGATAATAATAAAACATCCAATATTCCATGTAACACCTTCACTTGTCCACCCCCAGTAGCTGAGCCGTCAGCGCAACACACTGTCAATCCTAAGGGCTCGGGTTTGATTCCCAGCTGGGTCAGAGATTTTCTCCACTCAGGGACTGGGTGTTGTGTTGCCCTAATGATAATCATTTCATCCTCATCGATGTGCAATTTGCTGAAGTGCCATCAAATCTAAAGACTTGCACCCGGCGAATGGTCTACCTGACAGGAGGCCCTAGTCACATGACATCATGTCACAGCTTCACTTTATGCTCTTTTTTCTTTCTAGAAATACCTACCCCCAAGCTATGCATGAGCATCTATGCCCACACACAAGCCCCAGAACCTACAAAGACATTCCAATACTAAGTTGTATTGTAACGGCAAAGAAATTAATGATCCTAAAGAAATAGCAGATGTGTTTGATACTTATTTTAGCAATATAAGTGAGCAATTAATTGCTGAAACCAAACCTTCCAATACAAACTGCCCAGTATCACCTGTAAATACCAACATAGGTCCTACTTCACTGTTTCTCTTTCGAACAATCCAGAAAGTAGCCCTGTCAGTTATCAGAACTTTAAAAGTCAATCATTCCACTGGAACAGATGGCACCCCAAAGAGCATTATTAAAAATGTGGAACTCTTATTACTGAACCATTAGTTCACCTTTATAATAGTTCCTTTCAAACCAGAATTTTCCCATCACGCCTAAAAACAGCTAAGCTCAAAACACTATTCAAAAAAGATAAAAATGATGAAGTGGCTAACTGTAGGCCCACTGCTCTACTATACGCATTATCAAAAAAAATTTTCAAAGGAGAGTAATAGATTTTCTGAAAGAGAACAGAATACCATCCACAGCATAACATGACTTCAGGATTGGATGATCAACTGATACAGCAATATTTGAACTATTAAGTGAAGTACTTCAGAAACTAGATAATGGTGAAAATGTCATTGGAGTGTGTCTAGATCTCTCCAAGGCTTTTGATATCATACATTACATAAAACTATAGCCTAAGCTTGACAATATGGGGACTAGAGGCACATCTACCAACTGGATACAGTCATACCTAAGCGGTCGAAAACAAGTGGTTGAAGTGCAACATCAAAATTTTAGCAAACTCATTCAGCACTATTCCAACCACAAAACCATTAAATATGGAGTTCCACAAGGTTCAGTTCTGAGACCTCTTCTATTCCTGTTATATGTGAATGACGTTAAGAAATGCGTCATACAGTTTTCTGATGATACAACTGTGCTATTGAGTGGGACAGAAATGGAAATGCTTCAGAAGTCTGCAACAAAGATACTAAACAACACTGAAAACTGCTTCAGTCACAAAAAATTGGTAATAAATGCAAGTAAGACAGTGGTAATACATTTCTATAATGTGAAATAGATGATCAAACTGTTCAGATTCAATTATATGACAAAGACTTTCAGTATATAGACAACATTAAGTTCTTGGGAGTATGGCTCCAAGATAATCTTAAATGAGCACACATGTTGAAATGTATATGAGAAATTAAGCACTCCGTGCTATTTAATGAGAATATTAGAGGAATATTGCAACAAAGATTCAGTGAAAACTGTGTATTATGCCTAACATACTCACAACTGAAATACGGAATTATTTTCTGGGGTTGGAATTATTTTCTGGGGTACCGGGTGTGAGTCGTGCTTTGGTAGCTCAGATGGTAGAGCACTTGCCAGCAAAAGGCAAAGGTCCCGAGTTCGAGTCTCGGTCGGGCACACAGTTTTACTCTGCCAAGAAGTTTCACCTTCTGTACTTGTTTGGGTTACATTCCAACAGCTGTCCCTTTACAGCCAATTTTATTCAAATTAGTCTGTAGTACCACCTACTAAAATGTTTACTACTACTCCTCATATACCCTGTATAATGGAAAAGAAACTTCTACTAACTACATTATTTAAGTCACTAAAGGACAAAGAATGCATTTGTCTACTGTCATTGGGTATCTCATGTGAAGGTTAAGTCACTGATCATCATGTCGACACTATGCCCAAAATGTAGTCCTCTTCACTGTATTTTGACAATTATCATATGTAGTCGGTCAAGACTGAGGAATAAGCTATTTCTGGAGCTCAGACCTACTTCAGTCATGTTGTAGGAATCATGGGTACCACCAGCACCAGCTTATTTGAAGGGGCGGGGGGGGGGGGGGGGGGGGGGGGGGAGGGAGATGACTTAACATATAGCATATAGATCCCAAAGGGGTCTTAATGGGCAGTCTCCTTGAAAAAAAGTTGAAAACATTACTACCTAAAACTGTATTTTGGGGCATCACATTCCAATGTCACTTAAATCTCCTGAAGCTTGCCAACTTAAGCCTGGACTAGAACGAATTTTGTGATAAGTGAGTATATTAAAGTTATAACATATTAACATTTAAAGTTATCTAAATGGTGTGTACGATTGTTATATATTATGTCCTAAACAACTGTGAAAACTCTTTCAAACTGAGTATTTTTTGAAATTAATTCTGCATGATTTGACTGATACTACACTGCAGTGGTAAAATACATTTTTTAATAAATACACTCCTGGAAATGGAAAAAAGATCACATTGACACCGGTGTATCAGAACCACCATACTTGCTCCGGACACTGCGAGAGGGCTGTACAAGCCATGATCACACGCACGGCACAGCGGACACACCAGGAACCGTGGTGTTGGCCGTCGAATGGCGCTACCTGCGCAGCATTTGTGCACCGCCGCCGTCAGTGTCAGCCAGTTTGCCATGGCATACGGAGCTCCATCGCAGTCTTTAACACTGGTAGCATGCCGCGACTGCGTGGACGTGAACCGTATGTGCAGTTGACGGACTTTGAGCGAGGGCGTATAGTGGGCATGCGGGAGGCCGGGTGGACGTACCGCCGAATTGCTCAACACGTGGGGCGTGAGGTCTCCACAGTACATCGATGTTGTCGCCAGTGGTCGGCGGAAGGTGCAAGTGCCCGTCGACCTGGAACCGAACCGCAGCGACGCACGGATGCACGCCAAGACCGTAGGATCCTACGCAGTGCTGTAGGGGACCGCACCGCCACTTCCCAGCAAATTAGGGACACTGTTGCTCTTGGGGTACCGGCGAGGACCATTCGCAACCGTCTCCATGAAGCTGAGCTACGGTCCCGCACACCGTTAGGCCGTCTTCCGCTCACGCCCCAACATCGTGCAGCCCGCCTCCAGTGGTGTCGCGACAGCGTGAATGGAGGGACGAATGGAGACGTGTCGTCTTCAGCGATGAGAGTCGCTTCTGCCTTGGTGCCAATGATGGTCGTATGCGTGTTTGGCGCCGTGCAGGTGAGCGCCACAATCAGGACTGCATACGACCGAGGCACACAGGGCCAACACCCGGCATCATGGTGTGGGGAGCGATCTCCTACACTGGCCGTACACCTCTGGTGATCGTCGAGGGGACACTGAATAGTGCACGGTACATCCAAACCGTCATTGAACCCATCGTTCTACCATTCCTAGACCATTCCTAGACCGGCAAGGGAACTTGCTGTTCCAAGAGGACAATGCACGTCCGCATGTATCCCGTGCCACCCAACGTGCTCTAGAAGGTGTAAGTCAACTACCCTGCCCAGCAAGATCTCCAGATCTGTCCCCCATTGAGCATGTTTGGGACTGGATGAAGCGTCATCTCACGCGGTCTGCACGTCCAGCACGAACGCTGGTCCAACTGAGGCGCCAGGTGGAAATGGCATGGCAAGCCGTTCCATGCAGCATCTCTATGATCGTCTCCATGGGAGAATAGTAGCCTGCATTGCTGCGAAAGGTGGATATACACTGTACTAGTGCCGACATTGTGCATGCTCTGTTGCCTGTGTCTATGTGCCTGTGGTTCTGTCAGTGTGATGTGATGTATCTGACCCCAGGAATGTGTCAATAAAGTTTCCCCTTCCTGGGACAATGAATTCACGGTGTTCTTATTTCAATTTCCAGGAGTGTATTTACTCCTCATTATTCCTCTGTATTTTCAAAAAAGACAACATTGATTGATTGCCTTGAACTGCCATCACAGAAATTCCTCTTGATGTGTGCATTGACTGTAACTTTATTATTTTACAAACACTGGACTGTAAGTGACAGCCCCGTGGTTATGTATTGTTAGCCGTCTGCCTTATGGCCATCCTTCCTACAAACTTATAGGAAAACTGACTTATCTACCTCACTACTCCTTCACTCGTGGTCATACCAACACAGTACATCCAAACTTGGAATATTGTATTTTTAATTAATAATATAAGTCAATTTTATTCTATCTGTGCAAGAGCTTTTCATAAGTGTAATTACATAAACTTGAATACATCCCTCCAACAGTATCATTTTGGTTAAATAAAACTCAAAACACAAATAGCTTTTCAAAATATATTGGGGGCGGGGAGGGTGGGGGGGGGGGGGGGGAGGGGGCATTCCCCCATCTTCGTCCCTGTTCCCTTTTCCCTAGCATTTACACCCACTGATAGAGAAATTATCGAGATGAGTAATCACAGGTGTCTAGCCAACCGTGAGTCCATTAACAAAACAAAACCAGAAGAACATTATTTCAGTCTCGGAGCAATGAGGTCTGAGGATTAGAATTTGAAATTACTTCAACTCATGATTGATAAAAAAACTATTGTGGGATGGACACACAAATTACTTAAGCAGCAAACTGGCAAGAGTTTTATTTTTGTTACATAAATTAAGACAAAATATCTTGACACACTTACAGAAGTACAAGAAAGTTTTAGAAACTTACTCCAGTAACTATATTCTGATGTTAAAACATGTATTCGCATCTGATATTGTACTTTTATTTACTCATAAAGCTGATTTATTAATCATATTAACCATTCTTTACATGTTGACAAAGCAAATTGCAAAATCTGTCCATTTTTGCTAATGGAAAGACAGGCCTAGTAGGGGTACATTAGCTTCTTTATTGTCCTTCCAAAAACCAGAAATCTATTAATCTCAATTTGTAATTACAAGTTAACTCCATCTGTTCTGCAGTTTCAAACAAAATATAATTATGTGGGTTTGGCTCCATATAACTCCCTGGAGCTAGAACTAAACACTGAAACACTTTAAGAATTCTCTTTTCCAATGAAGAATCCTACTTTTTGGCACTCTGCTTTTGGCTCCAATGGCATGTTGACAAGAACTTAATTGAGAAGACTGCAATCAGTCGGCATTAGTCGGCTAGCTTTAATCAACTGGATTTGTCCACAGTGATCACCAAGTTTCCTTAAAGTTCTATTGGAAGAGATGTACTGCCCCCTAGTAATAGTGACTGTATGTAGGCATGCTCTTGCAGTGCTGCCAGCCACCTCTTGCTGTTGCCTGGTGAAGTACCTGGTGGTCAGCAGCTTTTGGTGTGCCACCTGGCAGTCTGGGGTCATACTTGAAAATTCCACATGGCTACTATGCATTGTGTGCATATTGCTTTCTGCGAGTCATGCATTACTGTTGTCATGAGTTGAGGCTTTTGCCCCTGGACACCATAGCACCAATTTTAACAAAATTGTTGAATGACCGATAATAAATATTTTAAGCATGACTTGTTTTGAATGCATTTTCTGTCTCACCATGCACACTCTTTCTTTTAAAATGGAATAACCCTTTCTGAAAGCTTTCAATTCTCTTCTAACATCACAGTTTCAACTTCCCAATCTACTGTTGTAGTCAAGGTCTGTGACTCATCATGCTTGGGTTAAATTTCACTTTTACATGAAATTTTCTCCGTTATCAGATTCCAAGAGCTTGCATCTAAGGAACACATTACCAGTCTAATGTTTCTGAGTGTTATTAGTTTTCAGTAACAAAGACTAATTACTGTAGCTCTATGGTTCAGTACTCTGAGAAGGCCATCTGTAGTGGATATGAAGCATCTTCAAAACAAAATCTTTGTTTGTAAATTTGTCTTCTTTCACTGGACTTTAGTTGCAACCATATTTTTGAGTAACATATACCTACATACAAGGTAAAAAAAAAGTCACTACAGTGTTAGAAACCCTGTGACTGTAGCAGTAGTAACACATCTCTTTTACAAGGATATTTGACATGTCTTTGTATTATAATTTAAGAATAACAAAAATAAAGTAAATCTCATATAGACCCATTAACATACATACAGGTCTAGTATGACAAGGATAGGACAGACAGCAATCTGTGGCCTTATAGTATGAGTCACTCTGGCATTTGCCAGAAATAATTTAGGAAAACCACTGAAAACCTAAATTTATTCCAATTTGTGTATTAACTAAACCATACAACTGACAAACTGAAATTTATTAATGAAAGGAAAAAAAATCTATTGACATTTTGCTGTATTTACTTACCACTTTTACTGTCATGTGCATTATATACGATGCACGTCAATTTTTCAATTTTTGCCGTGTGCACCATATTCAAATCACACCTGTGGTGCACATCCAATCACAGCTGTGCTGAAAACAAATGGGCACCACGTTCTACTGGCCAGTAGCAAAAGTTCTATGATGCTGGTTTTGTAGTAGCAGTACTAGATGACAGGCAACTGTTATCTAATTACAGGGTAGCGTTCATGTGTGGTCCTTGCTGGTAATGGCATTCTGCGTACATTTGTGGCATTGTGTAGTGCTTGTTTTCTATAGGAATGTATGGCTGTTTGACGAAAAATGGTTTCACAAGAGGAGAGAATCTGCAAATGGTTGGAGGAATTGAGTATATCTGATGAATCACTGTTCAGTACTCTCAGTAATTCTGGCCCAGACTATCATGCTCCTTACTCGAACAAGAGTACCAATGAAGATGAAGTAATTGCATTGAAGAAAACAGGCACACAGTCAAGTTATGAATTATATGTCCACAAGTGGGGCAAATGAAGTTTCATCTTCCAATCTTCCATTGACAAAGGCAGTGAAGGTGAGCTCTCACCTGCAAAGGTATCTTGTTCTGATAGGCTCCCTACTTTATGAGTAAAGTCGTCTGATGTGCAGGGAAATGTAATTTTTTGTTTTGTTTTGTTTTTTGAGTAACTGCGCAGCAGGCATTGAACTTTTGGACAGTCTACCTGCAAATATTGATCCCATTGATGTTTACAGGTTTTTTCTTGATGAAGACATTTCCTTTGCTATGAAAGGGAATATAAGTCGTCATGATGAACAGAATATTGTTAGTGGAATAACTGCAGAGACATTATTACCGTTACCAATACTGACTTTATGGAATGATATCAGCATTGATAATTTGAAGAAATTTGTGGGACTTATATATGGCTTGATTAAAAACCAAGAATGGAGAATGAATGGAGCTGAAATCCACTTTACAGACACCAGATGTTTTCTACTATGTCCTGAAATTTGTCCGATTTGTTTCTCTGCTGCAAACATTTTTGTGACAATGAAAACATAGATGAATATGACAAGGTGTTCAAAATTAGGAAGCTTGTGAATCATCTGAACACCAAATACCAGGAAGCTTTCACACTAGATGAGGATGTTTGTACTGCTGAAACAATGGTTCCATTTTATGGAAGGTTATGCTTTCATCAGAACATTCCCGGGAAACATCTCAAATACAGAGTGAAATTATGCATAGAATATGCTGTAGGTGGACATACTTGGAATGTTAAAGTGTGTCGCTGAAAAGAAGTTAATGCCATAGATGCAACAAAAATAACTGTTTTGGAGTTAATGGAATTACTTTTGAATTCTGGGAGGAAACACTTTCTAGATAACCTCTACATTCCTATGAACTTGTGGCACATTTTTCTAAGAAAAGAATCTCATCTCGTGGGAACACTCCATAAAAAAAGAAGAGGAAATCCAAAAGCAGTATCACAGAAATGTTTAAGATAGGGGAAATGGTTGTTGTTGAAAGCAACACAAAGGTGGTTTCAGAAAGTGATATGACAACAGGGACATTATGTTTTTTGATAACAAAACATAAACCTGAGCTTGTGGCAATGAGAACAAAGAGAGGTAAAGTGAAAAAAGCAAACACAGTTATTGATGACAATGTAGCCAAACTCTTCATTGACATTTCAGATCAAAAGAAAATCTATGGCTCATGCTTGATACAGTCAGTGAAGTGGTACCACTCTTGTAAGTGCTCATACAGCGTATGTTCAATATACGAAACAGAAAATGGCTATCATTGCTTTCAATACGGTTACTGCAGATGAATTACTTGAGATTGATTATGTCCGGGAGATAACAGTGAATAGGAATCATAAACTGGTCGAAACTGGATTGAGACAACATTGTACTAGTAGTTACCAGAAACTCTACAAAGCAGGTAGGAAAAAAGCTGTTATCAAACAGACATCTACATCCACATCTAAATCTGTACTCCGCAAGTCACCTGACGGTGTGTGGCAGAGGTTACCTTGAGCACCTCTATCGGTTCTACCTTGTATTTCAGTCTCATATTATTCGTGGAAAGAAGGAATGTCAGTATGCCTCTGTGTGGGCTCTAATCTCTCTGATTTTATCATCATGGTCTCTTCGCGAGATACACGTAGGAGGGAGCAATATACTGCTTGACTCCTTGGTGAAGCTTCAACAAAACCCCGTACAGAGCTACTGAGCATCTCTCTTGCAGAGTCTTCCACTGGAGTTTATCTATCATCTCTGCAACACTTTCGCGATTACTAAATGATCCTATAATGAAGCATGCTGCTCTGTTAGATCTTCTCTATCTCTTCTATCAACCCTATCTGGTACGGATCCCACACTGCTGAGCAGTATTCAAGCAGTGGGCGAACAAGCGTACTGTAACCTACTTCCTTTGTTTTTGGATTGCATTTCCTTAGGATTCTTCCAATGAATCTCAGCCTGGCATCTGCTTTACCAACAATCAACTTTATATGATCATTCCATTTTAAATCACTCCTAATGCGTATTCCCAGATAATTTATGGAATTAGCTACTTCCACGTGTTGACCTGCTATATTGTAGCTAAATGATATGGGATCTTTCTTTCTATGTATTCGCAGCACATTACACTTGTCTACATTGAGATTCAACTGCCATTCCCTGCACCAATTTGCTGCAGATCCTCCTGCATTTCAGTACAATTTTCCATTGTTACAACCTCTCAATATAGACACAGCATCATCCGCAAAAAGCCTCAGTTAACTTCCGATGTCATCCACAAGGTCATTTATCTATATTGTGAATAGCAACGGTCCTACGACACTCCCCTGTGGCACACCTGAAATCACTCTTATTTCGGAAGACTTCTCTCCATTGAGAATGACATGGTGCATTCTGTTATCTAGGAACACTTCAATCCAATCACATAATTAGTCTGATAGTCCATATGCTCTTACTTTGTTCATTAAACAACTGTGAGGAACTGTATCGAATGCCTTGCGGAAGTCAAGAAACATGGCATCTACCTGTGAACCCGTGTCTAAGGCCCTCTGAGTCTCGTGGATGAATAGCGCGAGCTGCGTTTCACACGACCGTCTTTTTTGAAACCCATGCCGATTCCTACAGAGTAGATTTCTAGTCTCCAGAAAAGTCATTATACTCCAACATAATAAGTGTTCCAAAATTCTACAACTGATCGACGTTAGAGATATAGGTCTATAGTCTTGCACATCTGTTCGATGTCCCTTCTTGAAAACGGAGATGACCTGTGCCCTTTTCCAATCCTTTGGAACATTTCGCTCTTCTAGAGACCTACGGTACACCGCAGCAAGAAGGGGGGCAAGTTCCTTCGCGTACTCCGTGTAAAATCGTACAGGTATCCCATCAGGTCCAGTGGCCTTTCCTCTTGAGTGATTTTAATTGTTTCTCTATCCCTCTGTCGTCTATTTCGATATCTACCATTTTGTCATCTCTGCGACAATCTAGACAAGGAACTTAAGTGCAGTCTTCCTCTGTGAAACAGCTTTGGAAAAAGACATTAAATATTTCGGCCTTTAGTCTGTCATCCTCCGTTTCAGTACCAATTTGCTCACAGAGTGTCTGGACATTTTGTTTTGATCTTCCTACCGCTTTGACACAAGACCAAAATTTCTCATGATTTTCTGCCAAGTCAGTACATAGAACTTTACTTTCGAATTCATTGAACGCTTCTCACATAGCCCTCCTCACACTACATTTCGCTTCGCGTAATTTTTGTTTGTCTGGAAGGCTTTGGCTATGTTTATGTTTTGCTGTGAAGTTCCCTTTTCTTCCGCAGCAGCTTTCTATCTCTGTTGTTCTACCACAGTGGCTCTTTTCCATCTCTTACGATCTTGCTTGGCACATACTCATCTAACACATATTAGACGATGGTTTTGAACTTTGTCCACTGATCCTCAACACTATCTGTATTTGAGACAAAACTCTTGTGTTGAGCCATCAGGTACTTGAAACTTCCTGGCAGATTAAAACTGTGTGCCCGACCGAGACTCGAACTCGGGACCTTTGCCTTTCGCGGGCAAGTGCTCTACCAACTGAGCTACCGAAGCACGACTCACACCCGGTACTCACAGCTTCACTTCTGCCAGTACCTCGTCTCCTACCTTCCAAACTTTACAGAAGCTCTCCTGCGAGACATGCAGAACTAGCACTCCTGAAAGAAACGATATTGCGGAGACATAGCTTAGCCACAGCCTGGGGGATGTTTCCAGAATGAGATTTTCACTCTGCAGCGGAGTGTGCGCTGATATGAAACTTCCTGGCAGATTTAAACTGTGTGCCCGACCGAGACTTGAACTCGGGCATAGGCATAGGCATGGTGGGTCTGACACACCGGTGTCAATGTGTTCTTTTTTTCCATTTCCAGGAGTGTAGATACACACAGGGCTTATTTGGATCACAGAATTTTAACAGGATATGAACTCATTATGGACCAGTCTCAAAAACTGACCACTATAATGCTGACATTATCAAGCAAACATCAAATGGAAAAGTTGATATGAACACAGTAGTGCTTTGTTAGGCATGGTTATATTGGAATGTGTGTCAGACTGTTTTCCTTCAACTGCCTCATCACGTCATTTGTGGATGTATGTTCAGACTAATGTGGTACGTTCTCTATGAAAAATTTCAAGAATGAACTTTTTCAAGAATAACTTTTTCAAAAACAAATTTCTACCTACAGATATTAAAATAAACATTATCTATGTTTCTTTTGAATGTTGAAAACCAATTTACAATAGTATTACTATAACAGCTTATTAAACACTCAACATGCACCTCCAACAGAAAACAGATAATATAATTTTGAAGGAATTATGAAGATTCAATGATATGTTTTGGAGGTGTCAACCTATGCCACACTACAGACTACATGGAGTAATCTGTGTGTTGAGTATCAAAACTCCACTGTGAGCAAGATTTTTGTCCTGTGATAGCTGGGATGTAAATGCTCATATAGTGTATGAAAAATGGGAAGAGCAATTAGTTTAATTACTAGAATTTGATAAATAAGGTAAAACTCACATGAGCAAATGTCAAAAACCCTTAAACCCATACTAGTATAGAATGTACGCTGAAAGCAATATGAAATAATAAAGTGGATAAAACAGTAAGATGTGTGGATCATTGAGCACTAATGAAAATAAAGGATGAATTGGCAACTGACACAAAAACTAGTTCAACAATTGAGATGTTAGCCTGGAGAACTTTGATCATGTTGTGTTGTCGTCTAACTCTCTAGTTCAAGTAGAAAATGCAGAAGTGCCACAACAGGGAATGGCGTGGACTCTACTAATGTCTGAAGCAGTTCTGGAGGGAATTGTAACCATGAATACAGCAGGGCTGTCCATAAATGTGTAAGAGTATGAGGGAGTGGAGATCACTTGTGAACAGCACTTTGCAAGGTGTGCCAGATATAGTCAATAACATTCATATCTGCACAGTTTGATATGACCAGCAGAAGTGTTTAAATTCAGAAGAGTGTTCCTGGAGCCACTCTGTAGCAATTCTGGACGTGTTGGGTGTCCCACTGTTCTGCTGGAATTGCCCAAGTCCATAGGAATGCACAATGGATGCAAATGGATGCAGGTGATCATACAGGATGGTTATGTACATGTCACCTGTCTGAGTCATATCTAGACGTATCAGGGGTTCAGTATCATTCCAACTGCACATGCCCACACCATTACAGAGCCTCCATCAGCTTCAACAGTCCCCTGCTGACATGTAGGGTCCATAGTTTCCATACCCATAAATGTCCATCCATTTGATACAATTTGAAATGAGACGCATACAACTAGGCAACATGTTTCCAGTCATCGGTGTTTCCATGTCAGTGTTC
Source organism: Schistocerca gregaria (assembly GCF_023897955.1). Lineage (NCBI taxonomy): Eukaryota > Metazoa > Arthropoda > Insecta > Orthoptera > Acrididae > Schistocerca > Schistocerca gregaria. Next base: position 81,907 of record NW_026062356.1, read on the forward strand.
ATAGGCTCAGGTGAGGTGAAAGGCTTTGTGTTGTGCCGTCATCAAGGCAACATGAGTGGGCCTTTTGCTCTGAAAGCCCATATCAATGAAGTTTCATTGAATGGTTTGCGTGCCGACACTTGTTGATGGACCAGCACTGAAATCTGCAGCAATTTTCAGAAGGGTTGTACTTCTCTAACATTGAGCGATTCTCTTCAGCCATCATTGGTTCCATTCTTGCAGGATCTTTTTCTGGCTGCATTGATATTGGAATTTTACCTGATTCCTGATACTGATGGTACACTCACGAAATGGTCATATGGGAAAATCCTCACTTCATCACTACCTCACAGATGCTGTGTTCCATTACTCATATGCCAACTATAACACCATGTTCATACTCACTTAAATCTTAATAACCTGCCATTTTAACATATTTAAATGATCTACCAACTGCACCAGATACTTGTCATCTTATATAGGCAGTGCTGACTGCAGCACCATATTCTACCTTTTTACATATCTCTGCAGTTGTATATGCATGCCTACACCAGTTTCTTTGGCACTTCAGTGTGTAATGGTTCGACAGAGATTTAGGAACCAGATTTTAAATTGCAAGATATTTCCAGTGACAGGTGTGGACTGACCACAATTTATTGGCTATGACCTGCAGATTAAAACTTAAGAAACTACAAAAAGGCAGGAATTTATGGAGATGGGACATAAATAAACTGAAACAACCAGAAGTTGCAGACGGTTTCAGAGGGAGTTTTAGAGAACAATTGACAAGAACAGGAGAAAGGAATACAGTAGAAGAAGAATAAGTAGCTGGAGAGATGATATAGTGAATGCAGAAGAGGATCAAGTAGGTAAAAAGGCGAGGGCTAGTATAAATCCTTAGGTAATGGTTGGTTGGTTGGTTTAAAGGCAGAGGGAACGGACTAAACTACGAGGTCATCAGTCCCTTGTTCCTAATAAAACAATGCCACAAGTGTGAGACTAAAACAGATAAAGCAGACAAAACATAACAAAAGGGAAAGAAAGGAAAAGCCCCAAGAATGAAGGGAAGGCAATGAACACTAAAAGGAACAAAAAGGACAAAAAAACAGGGACACGCTAGAAACAGAATAGAGTAATACATGAAAGTAGATTACAGTGGCTGTCCAACCATGAGAATAAAAATGGAAAGCCAGCCCCTCTGCAACACATTAAAACCTCCACCCTAAAAGCAATAGGGTGGTGGACACAGAGGGACAAAGGACATGCGCTGAAACCTACATAGAAGTATAAAACCCACTCTCAAGAATATAGCGTAAAACTGAAGCTGCTGTGGAGGCATTGTCACCCAACACCGAACGCAGGGTGATGGGAAAGTTAAAAGTCTGCCTCAGAGCAGCTAAAAGTGGGCAGTCCAGCAAGAGATGGACGATTGTCATTTGGGAGCCACAGCGAAACTGAGGTGGGTCCTTGCAATGGAGTAGGTAACCATGTGTTAGCCATGTATGGCCAATGCGGAGCTGTGGGAGGACAACTGATTCCCTATGAGAGGCCTGCATGGAAGACTTCCACACATTCATAGCTTCCTTAATGACACAGCTTGTTGTGCGTACTGTTATGCCATCCCATCTCACAAAGCCGGAAAACCCTGCGGTGTAAGACAGAATGCAGGTCAGCTTCGGAGATGCCTATCTCCAGAAGCAGTTTCCGTGTCGCCTCTTTGGCCAGCCTGTCGGCAAGTTCATTGCCGGGGATTCCAACGCGTCCTGGAATCCACACAAACACCATGGAATGGCGGGACTTTTCCAGGGCATAGATGGTCTCCTGAATGGACGCTACCAGAGGGTGGAGAAGATAGAACTGGTTGATAGCTTGCAGGCTGCTCAATGAGTCAGTGCACAGGAGAAACAATACGCCAGGGCATGAGTGGATGCGCTCAAGAGCACGAGATATGGCCGCCAGATCTGCAGTGAAAACAATGCAGCCAACTAGCAAGGATTGCTGCTCAATATGTCCTCCATGGGCACATGCGAAGCCTACATGGCCATCAACCATTGAGCTGTGGGTGTGAGCCGATTCAGATTCCCAGAATAGATTAAAAATCGAGAGGAAGTGACAGCAGAGAGCTGCGGGGTTAATGGCGACCTCAGGGTCATGCAAAAGGTCCAGACTAAACTGCATCCGAGGTGTACACCATGGAGGCGTACGTGAACGGACCGCAAGTAGAGGTGGTACACGAAAGGGCTCCAGTTTGGAGAGAAGGGACTGCACGCAAACCGCATTTGTTAGTCCTGATCTGGGCAGCTAATGCGGCAGATTGACTGCCACGGGTCGGAAAACAAGACGGTAATTCGGATGCTCAGGCGAACTATGAATGTGTGCTTTGTAACTGGCGAGCAGTCGCGCACTTCTGATCTGCAGTGGTGGAACACCAGCCTCCACAAGGACGCTGGTACCGGACTCGTCCTAAAAGCTCCTGTCACTAATCGAACCACAAATTGGTGCACAGGATCGAGTAAACGCAATGCTGAAGGCGCTGCCGAACCATAAACCATTCTCCCATAGTCAATTTGGGATTGGACAAGAGCTCTGTAGAGCTGAAGCAGCGTACAGCGATCTGCACCCCAATTGGTGTTGCTCAGGCGACAGAGAGCATTGAGGTGCTGCCAGCACTTCTACTTGAGTTGACGAAGATTAGGGAGAAATGTCAACCGAGCATCAAAAACCAGTCCTAGGAATTGATGTCTCCACTACAGTGAGTGATCATCACTAAGGTAAAGTGCAGGTTCTGGATGAACGGTAGGACGCCAAAAGAAGTGCACGACAAACGACTTTGCGGCTGAAAACTGGAAGCCGTGGGCTAGAGCCCATGACTTCAGCTTGTGGATGGCTCCCTGGAGGCGCCGCTCAGGAACAACAGTACTGGAGCAGCAGAACGAAATGCAGAAGTCGTCTGCATACAGAGAAGGTGAGTCGGACGACCCAACAGTTGCTGCTACACCGTTAATGGCCACTAAAAAAGAGACTCAATACAGAGCCCTGAGGGACTCCATTCTCCTGGATATGGATGGAACTATGGGAGCCACCAACTTGGACACGGAAAGTATGGAACGAGAGGAAGCTTTGGATAAAAATAGGGAGTGGTCCCCAGAGACCCCATTCGTACAATGTGGCAAGGATATGATGTCACCAAGTCATGTTGTATGCTTTACGCAAGTCAAAAAAGACGTTAATCTAATATTGCCGTCTGGAAAAGGCTGTTCGGATGGCAGACTCGATTGACACAAGGTTACCAGTGGTAGAGCGACCCTGGCGGAAGCCGCCCTGACATGGAGCAAGCAATCCACGTGACCAGGACCCAACCCAACTGCTGACAGACCATACGTTCCAGCAGTTTACCAGGGAAGTTGATGAGGCTGATGGGCCGATAGCTAACCACAACAAGCCGGTTTTTACCGGGTTTGAGCATCGAAATGATGGTGCTCTCCCGCCATTGTGATAGAAAGACGCCATCGCACCAGAGCCGGTTACAGATGATAGATGTTTAATGATCTGGCTGTGGATGCGATTAGGTCCAGGAGCTGTGTCAGGGCAATGTGCAAGGGCACTGAGGAGCTCCCACTCTGTAAGTGGGGCATTATAGGATTCACTGCAGCGTGTAGTGAATGAGAGGACGTTCCCTTCCAGCTGCTATTTGAGTGTGCCTCAGGCTGGGAGGGGGGGCGGGAGGGCGAGAGGGGGAGAAAGTAAAGGCTATGAGGTGCTCCAGGGAAGAGCGCCGCTTATGCCGCTGTACAGCTCGCCCACGCCCCTTAATTGCTTCAGCGACTTCCAGCGACCACCAAGGGACTGCCTTTCGTCGGGGGCACCCTGAAGAGCGAGGATCGTGTCCTCTGCCACAGAAACGATTGCTGTAGTCACCTGCTCAATCATCATATCAATGTTACCGTGTGGGGGAGATTCAGCTGTGACAGCAGAGGTGAAAGTTCCCCAGTACACCTTCTTCCCAGCCCATTTGGGCAAGCGTCCGTGTGCCTGACGCTGGGGCAGTGACAGGAAGATGGAGAAGTGGTCACTGCCACGCAGGTCGTCATGTGATCTCCAGTTGATAGATGTGAGAAGTCCTGGGCTGCAAATTGATAAATCAATGGACGAATCACTACCATGAGCCACACTGAAATGTGTGGCGGCCCCAGTATTCAAGAGGTAGAGGTCGAATTGCGACAGTAAAGTTTCGACAGCTCTGCCTCGGCCAGTAAGCATGGTACCGCCCCACAAGGGGGGAATGGGCATTAAAATCTCTCAGAAGTAGAAAAGGTTTAGGGAGTTGATCAATCAGTGCAGCTAATATGTTCAGGGGTACTGCAGCATCTGGAGGAAGACACACATTGCAGACAGTTATTTCCTGTACTGTCATTCTGACAGCCACAGCTTCGAGAGGGGTTTGAAGGGGCACATTTCATTACAGACCGGGTTTAGTACTTGAACACAAACTCCACCTAACACTTCACTATAGTAGCTATGGTTTCTCTAATATCCCTTATAGCTGCGGAGAGCAGGGGTCTGTATTGTTGGGAACCAGGTTTCCTGTAGCGCATTGCAGATAACAGATGTAAAGCTTAACAGTTGCCATAGCTCAACCAGGCGGTGGAAAAAGCCACCACAATTCCACTGGAGGACGACATCGTGAGACTTAGAATGCATAGAATATTCAATGAGGCAGTTAATGCCTCAGAGTCACCTGCGGCCACCGATTTATAGCCTGAGCAGTGTATATCTATCGTGTCTGAGGATGATCTAGGTCCTCAGCGAACGCCAAACTTTCCACCCCATCCTCAGCCGCAGAGCTTGTAGGTAGATGTGGTGTGGGTGCCACTGAAGTTTCCTGGGTCTTAGGGATTTTCTTTTTGGATTTATCTCGCTGCTCCTTGGGTTTCCCTGGCCCCAGCCAAGACTTCACTGGCTCAGTCTCCAGGACTGAGGATGAGCGTGAAGCCCTACAACCAGCTACTTTTGGGCTTTTTAGCCACTGGCAGGTGTCGTCTTTTCCACTAACAAACCTGGGAAGGGGGTGACCCAAGGGACCCCTCCTTACCGAGAGAAGCCGAAAACTTACGCTTCCCTGGCTTACAAGTGGGGACAGACGTCCCTGATAGTTGGGGGGGAGGGGGGGAGATTGTGCAGGAGCAACGAGGAGGGAAATGCCTCCCACCATCAACGTGGCAGGTGCAGTCATCCAGCTCTGAGAGGTGCCCTGGTTTGGTGGAGCTGATCGTGACAGAAATGTTGTAGCGGCAGCGTAAGACAATGTCATACGCACAGGATGCATGCATTTAAATTTTCTCTTAGCCTCAGTGTAGGTCAGTCTGTCCAGGGTCTTGTACTCCATGATTTTCCTTTCTTTCTCCTTTTGGACAACCCCTCAACCTCCCCAAACGTGTCCCCTAATTCTCCATCAGCTCTCTAACATACAAGGTACCGGGGCAAATAAGATCCGCTGCCATCCTTAGCCTGACGTTCCTCCCACGGTGTGGCCAGGGAGGGGAACGATTTGGGGGTCGTACTTCTATTTGTTGAATTGAGCTCATGATCACTTAGAGACTGCTTGTATTTCACCACCAGCAAGAGATGGACTACACTCTGACCACGGGCCCTCCCCATTGGTGCCATCCAGAAACAGCAAAGGCCACCTGGCGGATGGCCATTGCCAGCAGTCTCAATGCCCCAGGGGGATGGTCATCTACCTCTTGGCATACATGGGGAGTTAATGACACAGGCTTCAGGAGAGTGATCCTTGTGTGGTCTGGGGGCTACAACCAGAAGGGTACATGGTAGCCCCACCACAAAGGACTGGCGACCATGATGGATATCAGGTTCAAGTAGTCCATGTTTATCGGCGACACAGAAAGCAACAATGCATAGTGCATGGTCGAAAATGCACCCAGGAAGGTGTCCTCATGCAAGAGATGGAGAATGGGCAGGACTGCAATGCAACAAGGAGAAAGTGGGCTGAAGATCTCAATGAACGATGGACACAATGCACCCTGTAAGGCACCCTTCCCCAATTGGCTCACTCTTTGGGAAAATTTTGAAGAATAGAGTTCAAACCCTACAGGGGACCTCGTACAACAGGCAGGAATACCGTGGCCTATTCTAACCCCCGGACCCGCAGGGGGGCTTAGGTAGTAGAGGAGATACTAAATTTAATTGGTGAAAGGAGGAAATATAAAAATGTAATAAATGAAGCAGGCAAAACTAAACAACTGTCTGCAAAATGAGATCGACAGGAAGTGGAAAATGACTCAGGAAGGATGGCTAGAGGGCAAATGTAAGGATGGGGGTATGGTAGACACTGCCTACTTTGACAAAACACAGTATATGCAGTAAACGGAATGGCCCCATTAATAAATACAGACTTCGATCAGAAAGAGGTAGCTAAGGTAGAATATTCAAAATCTCTAGGTGTGTGTGTTTATGAGGGGTTGAACTGGAAAAAACACACTGAGGATCTGCAGCAACGTTTGAGTTCATCTACTTATGTTATTAGGGTCATTGCAAATTTTGGCAATATACATCTGAGTAAATTAGCTTACCACACCTATTTTCATTCTCTGCTTTAGTATGGCATCATATTCTGGGGTAACTCATCATTGAGTAAAAGAGTGTTCATTGCACAAAAGCATGTAATCAGAATAATTGTTGGAGCTCATCCAAGATCATCCTGCAGACATTTAATGAGCTAGAAATCTTCACTGTAGTATCACAACATATATATTCACTTATGAGATTTGTTATTAACAATCCGAACTAATTCAAAAGTAATAGCAGTGTACATGGCTACAACACTAGGAGAAAGGATAATCTTCACTACTCAAGGTTAAATCTAACTTTGGCTCAGAAGGGGATAAATTATGCTGCCACAAAAGTCTTTGATCACTTACCTAATAGCAGTGGAAGTCTGACAGATAGCCATATAGCATTTAAAATGAAATTAAAAGAATTTCTTAATGGCAACTCCTCCTACTCATTAGATGAATTTTTTGATACAGTAAGTGGGTAATTTCCCAACCTCCACAACAAAATTAAAAATTATTGAGTGTCATGTATTGTTTTGTCTGATGTAATATTTTGTATATACACCTTTTATTAACCTGACACGTTCCACATCATTACAAAGTGTCTTATTCATGATCTATGCAACCAGTAATAATCTAATCTAATCTACAGGAAAATTAAAGATACCTTTGGACAAAATTGGACTACCTCTATAAATGTCAAGAGTTCAGATGAAAAACCAGTCCTACGCAAAGAAGAGAAAGGAGATAGGTGGAAGTTGTGTATATAGAGGGTCTACACAAGGGAGATGTACTTGAGGGCAATATTATATAAATGGAAGGGGGGGGAGGGGCAGATGAAGGCAACTAGGGAGATATGATACTGCATGAAGAATTTGACAAAGCGCTGAAGGACTTCAGGTTAAACAAGGTCCATGCAGTAGACAACAATCCATTAGAGCTACCGATAGCCTTGGGAGAGCCAGCCATGACAAAACTCTTCCATCTGGTAAGCAAGATGTCTGAGACAGGTGAAATACCATCAGACTTCAAAAAGAATATAATAATCCTAATTTCAAAGAAAACAGGTGCTGACATTATTATGAACAACATCACTTTAATAAATCATGGCTGCAAAATACTGAGACAAGACCTATACAAAAGAATGGAAAAACTGGTAGAAGCCAACCTTGGTCATGTATCACACTAAGGCCAAGATGAAGGCACTGGTGGCAACCAGACTATCCCTTGGACACCAGTGGTCACAACAAACCTCTCCGCTCTTAATTGGCACGCCACTCATCGTCAGACTGCAAAAGAAGATCCCTGTTAAATATAATATCCTGGACCATATTTAAGCTCTTAAGGGGCTTGATGGTTACAGAAACATCCCCCAGCTTGTCACAAGCGAGTAACACCCGTGACTGGGCAGAGGATGCTGTTTTGATCAAAAGTGACCCAGATCTCATTTTAGACAAGCCGTCCACCTCCCCATAATTGTCCTCTAAAGGGTCAACAAAAACTGAGGCTTCATCGTCATGAAAGATTCACCATCAGCTATCGAACATACAAGGTACTGGGGCGAATAAGATTGGTTGGTTGGTTGGTTTAAGAGAGGGAGGGAAGGGACCAAACTATGAGGTCATCAGTCCCTCGTTCCTAATAAAACAGCGCCCCAAGTGTGAGAATAAAACAGACAATATGTACAACACAAAATGGAGAGAAAGGAAAAACCACAAGAACGAAGGAAAGGCAACAAACACTAAAAGGAACAAAAGAGGACAAGAATACAGCAGAGAGACGCTAGGAAAAGAAGAGAGTAAAACAAGAAAGCAGATTACACTGGCTGGCTGACCACGAGAATAATAAGTTAAAACCAGCCACTGTACAATACATCAAAACCTCCACCCTAATAGAGGGACAAAGGACATGTGGCAAAACTTAGAGAAAAACCCACCCCCACGAATAAAATGTAAAACCGTCAGCCAAAGAGGCGTTGTCAGATAAAATGAGCGGCAACGAGTCCAGTAACCCAAGATTTCGTCCATGGGCAGTCAAAGTGGGACAGTGCACCAGATTATGGGCCACTGTCAACAGGGCACTGCACAGACATTGAGATGGGTCTTCACTGCGTAAGAGATAACTGTGGGTCGCCCAACCATGGCCAATGTCGAGCTGGCAGAGGGCAACTAATCCCTGCGAGAGGTCTGCTTGGAAGACTTCCACACATTCATAGTCTCCTTAATGACATACAGTTTGTTGTGTTTACTGTAATGCCATGCCATCTCCCGAAGCCGAAAAACCCTGCGGTGTAAGTCAGAACGCACGTCAGGTACAGAGATGCCTATCTCCAGAAGCGGTTTCCGCGTAGCCTGTTTCGCCAGCCTGTCAGCAACTTCGTTGCCTGGGATGCCGACGTGTCCTAAGGTTCACACAAAGACGGATGGATGCCACCAAAGGATGGCGAGGGTAGCATCAGTCGATAGTTTGTAGGCTGCTCAAGGAGTCAGTACACAGAAGAAACGATTCCTCGGGGCATGAACGCATACACTGAAGTGCACAAGATGTGTCCACCACCTCTGCAATGAATACACTGCAACCAACATCACGTTGAAAAGAAGACGAAAATTAGGATGCTCAGGAGCGCTATAAATGTGTGCAACGTAACTGGCCAGCAGTTGTGCACGTCTGATCTTCAATGGAGGACTCCAACTTCCACCAGTATGCTTGTCACTGGAATCGTCCTAATAGGTCACTGTCGATAGTCAAACTCTGCAATGGTGCAATTGGTAGAGCAAACCCAACGCTGAGGACGCCGCCGAACCATAAATCACACAGTCACAATCAAGGCGGAATTGAACAAGGGCTCTGTAGAGCTGCAGCAGCGTGGATCTATCTGCACCCCAGATGGTGTTGCTCAGGCGTGGAGAGCACTGAGGTGCTGCCAACACTTCCGTTTAAGCTGACGAAGATGATCAAGACAAGTCAAACGAGCGTCGAAAACAAGACCTAAGAATCGATATGTCTCCACTACAATCAGGGCATCGTCAGTAATGTAAAGCTCTGGTTCCGGATGAATGGTACGACGCCTACAGGAACGCATGCCATGTCTTCATGGCGGAAAACTGGAAGCTATGGGCTAGAGCCCATGACTGCGCCTTGTCGAGGGCTCCCTGTAGGCGACGCTCAACAACACCAGTACTAGAGGGGGCGAATAAGAGCCGCTGCTGTCATTACTCAGAAGTTCCTCCCATGATGTGGCCAGGGGGGAACGATTTGGGGTCGTACTTCTGTGCATTGAATTGAGTCCGTGAACACTTAGAGACTGCTGGTATTCGACCACCAACAAGAGATGATGTACTGTACTTCATCACGTGTCATCCACCCTGATGCCACCCACTCCAACTAGGGGCCCTTCTCACAGGCGCCACCCAGCTGCAGCAAAGGCCACCTGGCAGAACGGCCATTGACTGGAGTCCTGATGCCATGGGGGATGGGCATCTACCGCTTGGCATACATGGGGAGTTAATGCAGGCATCAGCAGAGCGATCCCTGTGTGGTCTGGGGGCTGCAACCAACAGGGTACATGGTGACCCCACCACAACAAACTGGCTGTCATGCTGGATATCAAATGCAAACTAGTGCATTACCATCGTCAGCGCAAAAAACGATACTACACAGTGGATGGAGGGTGACCTCACTCAACAGCTGGAAAATCAGTAGAAGTGCAGATCCACTCCAATGTAGGAAGCGAAAGGTCACACTGGACGATGGACATGATGCACCATGTAAGGCGCCCTTCCCCAGTTGGCTCGCGCTCCGGGAAAATTTTGAAATATGGAGGTCAAACCCCACAGGGGACCATCACAAAGGCTGAAACGTGGGAGACTCCTTTTAGTCGTCTCTTACGACAGGCAGGAATATCTCGGGCCTATTCTAACCCCCGGACCCACAGGGAGCAGGAAACCAGGTGGATATACAAACACAGCACATTACGATGTCTAATATGATGTAGGTAAACTGTTGCAGTCGAAAGCTTCCAGTGCTCTAAAAGTAGGTAAATACAGGTCCTGTGTGAAGGAAATCTTATATCATTCTTCCCGCAAAATAATGACTGTTTCAGGTAATGATGGAAGTGAATACCGATCATGCACCTTTCCCTGCAAAGTAGACCACAAAGTCTCAGTGACAGATCTAGTGAGTGTGACCAGAAGAGATCACAATTCACTCTCATGCCCAAAAAAGCAGTCCTGGGTGATGCAAGCAGTGTGAATAGGGCCCCTGTTGCGTTTGAAAACAGCACCATTATCGCACAACTCCCATTGTACCATGGGATGGACCTGACCAAATAAAATGATTGCATAATCATTAGCAGTAATGCGACCTTTCAGTGTAACCGTGGTGCCCATGGAATACCACAATATGGCTGTCCATATCACCACCATACTCACACCATGTTTCAGTCTTGGAATGTAACGTAATCTTGGTCATAAGTTGGGAACACTGGGAAGTAAGACTCATGTGAGCAGATGACTTTCTCCCATTATTCCATAGTCCAAGTTTGGTAGCTTCCACAGCATGATTACCTCTTACAGACACACTCATCACTGATGAGTGGTTTTGGAATTCCAGCTCGCCCTAAAATACCTCTCGTATGGAGCTCTCTTCATGCTGTTTTGGTGCTGACAGGGTTTACGAGTGCGACATTTAGTTCTGCATTGATTTTTGTAACTGTCATCTTTATTTTTTGTCACAATCCTCTTCAATGGACTTCCATCATGATCACTCGCTACACAATTTCGTCCACTTCGACTTAGCAGCTGGTGTCTTTCTGCTTTCCCCGTATGCTGTGGAAATCTATAGTGAGGTGGCTCTTGACACCAAACATTTCGCTACCTTGGTTATGGAAGCACCTACCTTACGACATTAACAGCTTGCCCACGTTAGAATTCACTTAGCTCCCACATAATGCACTCGCAAATACAATAAACGCCTTTCTGACCACGACAAATGGCTTCCTGGCTGGTGGGCAATCCAGGAATAGTTACTCAGCTGGTTGGTGAGCAATGATGGTGCACGCTGGAGAGTGTTTAAGATGTGAATCGTCTCTTGATGGATGGATGGATGGATGGATGGCCAGAGTTTAACGCCCTGTCAGCAGCAAAGTCATCAGCGACGGGGCAGAAGCACTGGTTATGTAAGGATGGGGAAGAATGTCTGCCATGCGATTTCGGAAGAATCATCCTGGCACATGCCTTAAACATATTAGAACCATGGTCTTTCTGAATGCACGTTAAGTGTGCTAATCACTGCGTCAGCATACCTCGTTGGGTGTCTTGAGACATGATGTATGATTAGGAGCTACTGTTGGATAGGAAAGTTTAGTTCGCTGACTACAGCACAAAGCCTATACATGGTACACCTGCAGTTTGAGCAGAACCAGATAAATAATACAGAGTGACCCAGGAATGTTGCGACAAACTTCGAAGGGTTGTAGAGGATGCCTTGAGGAACAAATCGAGGATAGGAACCCTTGTCCCGAAATGTCGTCTAACGGCTCTATGGAGCGTCGAAGTTATAGGCACCGGCGCTTACCAATAGGCCATGCCTTTGGCAGCAGACATGACTTTGTACACTGAAGACCATTGGCGGAACGTCTCGCAAATTTGTTTGTTATTAAGTGATCTCGACTCATTGCCACGATCGACAGTGATCATAGACTGGTATAGTATTTTCTCCTTTTTTGTTTTAGGGCGCAGAAACAACTGAGGTCATAAGCCCCCTGTCCAAAATTAAATGTCCTTCGCCATATTGCTATGAAGGGGTAAAAGCAAAACGCGGTCGACAGCCCGCGTGTCGTTCGCTAAAACAGCCGGTAATTCAGATGGCAAACGTAAACTACAACATAAGTAGATAAAAAAGGGATTTCGGTCACGATATGGCGAACGGTCAAAAGTCGATGACAATGAGCACAAAGTGGTGGAACACCACTTAACAAATGGTGATGACTAAGAAGAAGCTGTCCAATACAGAACCCAGCTAAAATGATCTGCTCGCCAAGAGTAAGTTGCTGAGAGTAAGTTGGCCAAGCCATTGGGAGAGGTTTAATTCCCCAGAGCTTATTCCTGTGAAGAGAAGTCATGCCAAAGCGACACCACTTGCCAACAGACTTCAACACAGAGATCATCGAAAGGAACAGAGGAGCTAGCAGGCTGAGTGTTGTGTACATAGTTCCGCGTAGTCAGCACATACACAACTTTCCCACTAGAGCGCGCCCTGCTAAGCACAACAGCGCAGGCGCAGCGCTCATCCATCTCCGCACTAAGAGATGGCGCTGCCTTAGAGACGGACCAAATTCTGCTTCCGCCGATCCGTGTATCAATATGTAATGCGGCCAATGAGATTGCTGCTAATGTAGAACCTTTTCTCCTCGCAGATCACACTCGCGCAGTGGTACCTAAACTCGTGAAGTATTATAACGTGTGTACAGACCGCCGATTAGTCAGTCTTCATTTGTCTGCACCAGTCTGCATTAGTCTGTACCAGCCTATAGTCAAGTTTCAGTCTGCACCTAAGAAGATTATCATATTCCTGTACATAGCCATGAAGAGAAATGTATATAGACACTTTGTCAAGTATCAGAGATATGTGAGAATAAGATTAACATACCAAGACGAAAGGAACTTCAGATTGTCAATTGCAAATAGCACCCAGAGTCAAGTTACTTAATGTTTATCCTTGTTATTATTTTAATAAATGTGTGTGAAAATTAATCAAGTTCTGTTATAGTTGATCACCGTCAATCTGCTACTCTAAGCGTGCAAGTGGCATTTCTATCGTCTGACCTAATGGCAGAAGATAAACACGCCGTGATAAGACCACAAGACATATTGCTGACACTCGCCTACTTCGTTAGAGTAATGTCCTTGGGATGCAATTGAAGTCCAAAATTAACATGGGCCACTGCACGAAGCTAAGGCAGTGAAGGGTTCACACCTAATGGGAATATGGCAGGTAGCGTGACGTCAAACTGGCGGAGCAATTGCCGAAAGCAAATTCTGGGAGGTGCAGAAGAAGGGCGCACCCTATATTGGCGGTCAAGGGAGTCACGGAAAAAGGAGGCATAATATGGGCGGCTGCATGCATGGAAGGCCAATGGTGGACGTATTTGCTGAGGAGGACATCACACCAGTATGACAGTAGCAGTTCGGCAGAATTTGCACTCAGACTTCCAACTGGGCTAGTGTAAAAAGCGCTGGTGGCCAAACGTATTTCATGCCAGTGGATTCTGTTAAGACAGTGTAATATGGATGAAAGTGCAAATGAATAAACGAAACACCCATAGTCTAGTTTCAAACGGACAAGCGATCGGTATAATTGGAGGAGGGTGGTCCAATCCACTTCCTAGGAAGGACCACTTAAGACATGTATGACATTGAAGGAATTGGGCACAGTGTGCAGACAGGTATGACACGTGGGTGGACCAAGAAAGTTTCCTATCAAGCATTAAATTTCGTAGTTTCAGCGATCAGAAGAGCAATCGGTCCAAGATGTAAAGACGAAGGAAGAAATCCATTGCATCGCCAAAAATTCATACAAACGGTTTTATCAGTGGAAAAGTGAAAGCCGTTGTTGATGCTCCACGAGTAAAGACGATGGAGACATTGCTGGAGACGCCGCTCAAGGAGACAAGTCCAGGGAGAAGCGCAAACGATAGAAAAGCCGTCGACGGAAAGAGAACCAGAGATTCCAGGTGGGAGACAGTCAATAATAAGGTTAATGGCTATAACAAAGAGGACGATGCTCAGGACAGACCCTTGAGGCACCCTGTTCCTCTGGATAAAGGCGTCTGACGAGGCCAAACCCACACATACCCTGAAAACCTGGCCTTTAAAAAAATTCTGAAAGAAATTGGGCAGGAGGCCTCAGAAGCCCCACATGTACAGACTATGGAGGATATTGGTCCTCCAGAAGGTTTCATAAGCTTTCTGAGGTTAAAAAAAGACCAGAGTCTGGTATTTCGCAGAAAACCGTTCACAACACGAGTTGTGAAAGTGACGAGATGGTCAACTGCACAACAGTGCACACAAAATCCACACTGTACGGTGGTTATTAGATTGCGACTCAAGCCACTATACCAGGAAGCAATGAATCATATGTTCCATCACGTTACAAACACAAGTCGTGAGAGAAATAGGGTGGTAGTTAGAAGAAAGGTTTTTATCCTTAGTAGGCTTAGGTACAGGTGTGACCAATGGACCAGGACCTGGTGCGGTATAGAGGAAGTGCAAGGTATTGAACATTCTGTGGCAGTAAGGATCATCACAACTGGAGAAACTGGACAAATCACAACTGATGAAATGTCGCCAGAGAGGAGTAACGCCTCCAGTTGACCTTATAAAGCTACTAGTTGGGTTTACACAAAGGTGGGGTACGAGCCAGCAAATGGAAAGTGCATGGGAAATCGTCATTTCGGTACACGTCAGAGAGAATGGACCACTCGAAGTAATGAACAAGTTGGGCAATGAAGAGCAAGGGCTCGAAATGGGAATATGTATACATAGAGACTGAATGGAACGTGGGTGACCCAGTGTTAAGACACATGAGATTGAGTTGACTGAGGTGGTCAGCCTATCCAAGAGCGAACTTTTCTGACAGGCTATCAAAGAGCCTCAAAGGTGTATGTTTCAGTTACCAAGCAATAAAAAGGGATGAGGAAGCTGACCAGTAAGCTGGAGCTAGTCTGTCCTTGTGATAGCAAATGACGAAGGGATGTAAATATTATAAAGAGAAAAGGTGAGATGAGGAATGAAAATGCAGACTGCAACAGCTTGCAGCTGGATGTTCAGTGAGATTGTTTGTCTATGGAAATCATTCCGAATCAGCAGCATAACTCCCTCATGAGATGCAATGCCGTCATCAAGAGGAAGGTTAAAGCAGTCCAGAAGAAAATGCGAGGGATCAAAGCTGTCACAAGGATGTAACGGTTACTTGGAGGCAGAAAACAACTCGATGCTGCAATTCCAAGAGTGTCAATAATTCCTCCTGGTTGGATTAATGCCATGAATGTTCCATTGGAGAAAAGTTATAATTGGGAGTGGGGAGGAGGAACAAATATAGGGTAGTCACCTTGGTGCAAGGCGCAGAGGTTCAGAACCCTGTTCCACGAGATCTACAGAGGTGTGTGCATTCTCCCTGGATCAGCCTGCAGACTTCAGTGCAAAAATGGTAGGCAGTGCACATGGGAGGAATGAAGGTCGGCCAGGTGAGGGTATCATGCGGCGACATCATTTAAGAGGATCTCCAAGTCACGGAAGGAGGAAAACATTTGCTTTTGTTCGATTTATTGAAGTCTTTGCTGTTGGCAGAGGAAGACTCAATCGTTTGTTGGCCCAAAGGCCTTAAAAAATCTTCACAGGAATGTTCTTTTTGTCCTTTCTGGCCTGTGTAGCAGGTGATTTCGCTGACGGGGCAAAGATTTGGTTGCTTGTTACACAGTTGTAGGTGAAGGAGACGGTGATGCCCCCATGCTACTGGACGATATCACACCTGTAGTACTGATTTGGAGGTAGTAAGACTTCGTGGCCATGTCCTTTGTGGAATGAGGAAAAGCAAGAACAGTACTGTAAATGCCAGATGGTAAAATACAGGGCTTTCAACTATTCGGCATCTTGCGAGTGACTGGGTACAGAACTTTCTCCTTCACCTGGATTTCCTGGGTGGCCCACCCATCGAGATACACTGAACACTCACAGAATGAGGCAGCATGGACGTCATTACAAATGATACAGCATGGAGAAGGATGCAGGCAATTGCCCTCATGAGCATATCTACCACAAGTAACGCATTTGGCCTTGTTTTGACAGGACACACGACTGTGGTTATAACATTGACACTGGTAGCAACCAATTGGTTTTGGAATTTGCAGTCACACCATGACTTCACAGCCTGCCTTAATCTTCAGCTGGTCCCAGCGGAGGTTAGAGTCCTCCCTCAGGCATCAGTGTGTGTGTTTGACGTTAGGATAATTTAGGTTAAGTAGTGTGTAAGCTTAGGGACTGATGACCTTAGCACTTAAGTCCCATAAGATTTCACACAAATTTGAACATTTTGAACTTAATCTTCGACTGAAGCACTACTCAATCAAATGTGAGAAAGAGATTGCTTGTAGTCATTAAGTTTGCGTCAACGTTTTTCATCACCCAATGGACAATAGTGATGCCGTGATCAGAGAGAAAATGTTCTATTTCCCCCTTGGTCAGACCATCAAGCACCTTGAGTAAATAACACTATATAAAGATTTCAGCATACGTTGGGCCTCGGTATGAACAGGATAGCTGTCGAGGAGTGAAGTTGTTTTCAGTTTCTGGGCTCAAAAATTACAATTGGTCTCCAGAACAAAGTGCAGCTGGGAGAGTCGATAAATCTTTAGCCTTATTTCGTTAACATTTATTTAGTAGACATAGACTGAGATGAAGAGAATTGGATCATTGCAAACAAAATGAACCATGATTGCCAGTACCTCCAATGGCTCACTCCTTCTGATGGGGGAGCGACTCAAGGTATAATGGGGAAGGGGGTGGGGGGAGGGGGCTGGCTCACCCACCTCAGGTAACACATCCCAAACTTCAGACAGCAGGTCCAACTGGCTATTGAGGAGGTAGTTGATCAGGCAATCACCCCTCCCTGGGCCTGGCCAGTACTAGTGGGTATATATATATATATATATATATATATATATATATATATATATATATATAAACCCTACCTGTCGACCTGGAGGTGGTAATAACGCGTTACCCATTCAGATGTTACATGTCAAGTGTATGACGCGTGGGCTGGCCTTCAGGAGCGAACAGAGAGAAAGAAGAAACAACGAGAAACCACAAACGCCGAACTGGAGGAAGGGGAGGAGATGAAGGCAGACGAGGGACTATTCAGATGCTGGGCTACCGAAACTTTAGAAAGCATTCCCGAAATTACCCAAGACATGTTCCCCAAGGGATGGGAAGAAGGGTGGCAGGAGAACAGATTTGCAGCACAGAAAGGGAACAGGTGCTGCACAGGCTGGGGCCCAAAGGTAGCCAAGCACGAATTCACCGGAGAGTTTTGAGCCCCCAAAGGAGGACATCATCGTTGCATGACGTTTCTGGACACAGGTTCCCGTCTTCGCATGTTCATCGAGACACCCTCTACAATTCCTACAACCGCTACAGACACTAAGTTTGTTGCAACATTTCTGGGACACCCTCTGTATACATTTTTAAAGACATATCTGCACTGCAGAGCTTATGAAGACACACTTTAAGATGCCTGTGTAAGTAAAAAAGCTACCTGCATTCTCGATTCTAAAATTTTGTAAACCACTTTAATTGTTTTGCTATGCTGCAGCTATGCATTTGACCAGATTTTTCGTCTGCTAAAACTGGAACTCAGGTTCAACTGACGAAGAGCGTACAAGTCGACAATTACCACTATTTAACATATCATGAACTGTCATTCTTGGTACGAACGCGGATTTCCCACTTCATGGGAGCAGTCGCCTTAACTGCCTTGGCCATCCCATTCTCCCTAATTGTACCGTTGGTAGAAGATAAAAATTATGTCTTGAGCCTGCCGAAAATAACTGAATATTGCAGAAAATTTGTGATCTACGTTGTTGAGAAATATGAAATCAAATCACCTGCAACGTGAATGCACTGCCTTTTAAATGGAATGCTTTCGCAGTCCATACCCCCCCCCCCTTTCACCCTTCAGAAAGGGTGGCGTGATGGTGGAGTAAGTATGCAGACAGGCAAGAGCTATGACACATGAGCAAAGCACATCTTGAGTGCAAAATCCTTGGCAGTCCAAGTCGTAGAACAATAAATGTCAGCTTAGCATTTCAGCAACCTTCGTTCACCTTTTAAGTATTTCTCGTTCAACGACACGCTGACAACTACGATTCCAATTGTAAAACGTGAACTTTCATGGCCGAAAATGTCACAATTAATATAATGTTCCTGGCCATTATGCTGTGGTCGAATGGACTTCACATTAGAACCAAAACATGTAACGTCGTGCCACTGCGCGCAGAAGCGGAATTTTGCTGCAGTCAGTAGCGAACCGGGTGTGAATCCGACATTCAAAGAAGATACGATCCCCCTTGAATATGTCCTCCGAAGATGGAGACGAAACGTTCAAATGGTTCAGATGGCTCTGAGCACTATTGGACTTAAGTGCCGTGGTCATCAGTCCCCTAGAACTTAGAACTACTTACACCTAACTAACCTAAGGACATCACACACATCCATGCCCGAGGCAGGATTCGAACCTGCGACCGTAGCGGTCACGCGGTTCCAGACTGTAGCGCCTTTAACCGCACGGCCACTCCGGCCGACGACGAAACGTTCCTTTCTAATATGAAATCCCTTCGACCACAGCATAACAGCACGAAACATCTTTTTAATTGTAACTATGATTTTTCCAACAACTACTAGCATAATTCATGACAAAATAGTTCACTGGTGGACGGCATGATGTTAGTGTCTAACGGGAACATTATTTTGGCAACCA
Source organism: Schistocerca gregaria (assembly GCF_023897955.1). NCBI lineage: Eukaryota > Metazoa > Arthropoda > Insecta > Orthoptera > Acrididae > Schistocerca > Schistocerca gregaria. The sequence continues at coordinate 100,992 of NW_026062356.1, forward strand.
ACAACATTGCAGTCTTCAGGTGGGCTGATTAACTGATTGCCTAGGAGCCGATGCAGGGCATTAAACTTGCTCCTTCCCTCTCCCACTGGCATCGCCACGTCCGCAGTTCGCTAATAGGGATGCATATTGGCTGTGTATGTGTGCTGTGAAGTAGGACTGTAGTCAGTAGACTTGTTTTGAGCCTTTCAAATTCCTTTATTATAGGACTCCGCAGTGATTCATTACAAGCAGCAGTACTGTGGTTGAGGCACACATTTGCCTCCGATATTTGTATGTGTGACATCTCACAACGCTGACAGAGCGTGACATGACCGAGAAGTGGCGTAACGCCAGAGGTGGATGGTCTGCTTGGATGTGTATCTGAACACTCGAAGAAAGGAAACATCACATTACTCTCAGAAGTCACAGAACTTTCCATAGATACCTTGTCCCCGTCTGGTCTGAACCAGTATGTAGAGCTTCCTATGCCCCACACAAAGGATGTCTTGTAATGGAGGATTTGGTTGGTTCTTGCTGCATTTCCCCACCAAACTACTGCTGCTGCTGCTGCTGGTGCCGCCGCCGCCAGTGTAGGAGCACTGACCACCATTTTCTGCAGACGAGACTTTCAGCGGAAAAACTATTTTGTACAGATCGAAAAGGAAAAGCATACAGCAGTCATACTGCACTGACAGTTAAACCTTGCAAAAGTGATCTACAGATCATGAAATACGGAGACTACTGCCAAAGATACTTCCTCAATTATACTGCTTTGCTACTGCCGAGGAGAGCTTGAATATTTCAGTGTGAAACTGATCTCTAACTATCCTATATCACCACACACTATATCACTGTAGAAAACACACAATTCGTATCCTCCGCCATACGAAATCATCACTTCTGTAACTTGCACATAGCTATCGACCACCAGACACTCGTAAATATACCGCAAAGACAGACAGATCTCAAAAAACAAACATAAGCATATGCACCATTTATAATCTTCGCAGCACTAGATATTTCCGGTGAGGTCGGTCGGTCATCCACCACAGCCAACGGCCATGAGTCAACTGCCCCTACAAACACACTGGTCCGAATTGCAATATGAGTGTCTTTCACGAAAAGCGGTTACTCTCCAAACTGTTGTACAAAGGCTGGGCTGGTTTCCCTTGGCACAAAGGCGTTACTCTTTCCTGCGCTGCCCTGACTTGCTTGCTTGCTGCCATGGTTTCCACACCCATCTCTATACTCTGGGATTACAAGAACACACGTATTTTCACTCTGTTTGCCACAATATCATACCATTTATGCGATAGTTCTCGATATCAAGCACATAGCAGCATCGCTTGCACAATATAACTCCGAAGATAAAGAGTGGAAATTATTGCTCTAGAAACCAGATACTTTAGCAAGGTGCAGCGATGTGGAACATACTGCAAACCACTGAGTAACTAGAATCTTATCTCGTCTGCGAAGATCTTTACGGGAAAACTCTGAACATTAGAGGAAACTGGTAGTTCCACTCATGAACACAGATTCCAAATCATCCTACTTTCCAAAGTCAACTAGGGCTTTTCTCATGTTTAGGGAAACAGCAAATGTGTCTTCCAGCGGTCTTCCATCACCTAGATGCACACAACACACCACAATCGGTGTTCTCGCAACAAAATAATGACAGGAAATGTGCAGTAGCAGTCAACCGGACAATTTACATGGGAGGGAATAACGGTCCCGCACAAACACATTCCTACATTGCATCTTCTCAAATTCCCACAGAGAACACACATGATCACTAAGGCTGCCCAACACATACTGAGTGTTAGTTCGCTGTTCACCCGCCTAGAGGGCTTCTCTAGTCCAGATGGGTCCCGCCGTAGGCTGAAAATGTCAATCGTTCTGGTGACAGGCAACCCCTGCATCGTGTGCTACGGTACCCCAGACAGAATCGTCATAGGAAACCAGCAACATATGCTTTAGCACTGCACCGGTCTTTATAATTAAATATTACAATTGCAGTCTCAATCTGATGACATTTGACAATAAGCGAAGTATTGGAAATACCTCCTCATGACGGCTGTGGCTCTGGAAATATAAATATCTGTACCATTCTTATGACTGGGCTTAATTTCCTGCGTAAAGAAAATCTTTCATTCTCTTACAGCTGTCGTAGTTTTCCACATCAAATCCATACGTTCCTTACGACAGGACACAGTTTTCTTGCACATGTCGAAATACACTCATACCTTATAAGACTGCTGATCACGACGAATCTATCACATCCTCTACTAAGAGTATTACTTCGCCAACATGCTGGTGATACCAAACAATATTGAGTGAAAATCCTCGATGGATGGATATGTCTCATTTGTTTTCCTTGCGGATGGTAGCAGTGTCTCTCAGGAACAGAAATATAATCGTCTTATAAGCGACCAACTCTTAATAAGAAACGATCGCAACGACTATGCTACTGTCACAAGCGGTCCTGGTTCTGCAGGCGCTCGTTAAATATCGGTAACGATATCCATGTTAAAAACTACACAAGCCTTAGAACTTGAGATATGGTACTGCTTCTGAACGAAGTGGTTCTCCACACAAATACCTCGTCATTGAATACAGATGGTGATCTCTGGGGTGTGTATTAACAGACCGAAAGTACGGATTCAAGTCGCCAGTGGTGTAACCTCAGAATAAAATCACCGAACTGAGAAAGTGATTTGGATAAGGAATATTGGAATGAAGCCAGTATTTGCAGCTCCCTCATACTTCTGCTAGATATTTCTCCAGTATTTGTAATGCATCCTGTCACAGTGCCATGTCAGAGGTTCTGCAATAAATTCACTGGGTTTTAGGTGATGGTTCATTGAGAATGATCGCAGACAGTAGTTTTTGTGCTATACGATGAATCACTTTAAAGAAATTCAATGCCTGATTGAGGTCACAAGAAATATACACCAGCTTTTAAGAGCTATGGTGTTCCGTTTTCTTCAAGAAATGCTGTCTGCGATTTGGAATCAAGTCTTTCCATTAAACCACATACCTGCATTGGATCCTATGGAAATGGATTTTAATGACTACAGCAACCAGTGAACCATGTTCGTGGCACTCTCATATCTCCAAACTAGTCACCTTTTTGGAACCTACCTTTTATAGTAAAACTCCAAAGTGGTTTTACACAGTCCCTATGCATCTTGTAACTGTTCCTCGGGCTCTGCCCCGCCATCCCTGCAGCTTTCTGCATGTGATCAGTCCAATTTAAGTCAGAACTCAGCAGAAGTACGACGGTGCTATATCAGCTTCTGTGCCCTTTGTAGAAACAGGGTAAGCTGAATTAATGCGACAGGACCATCTTTTGACCTCTTGGAGGAAATGAAACATGTTATAGCTCTGCCAACCGTGTACAGTGTTTTAGGCCAGCGCCAAATTAAGGTTTCTCCTGAAACTTAAGGTCATAGTAAAAAGAGACAGCACGGGAACTAGTAGGACAAGGATTTTGATACTGCATTGCTGTACATCTTCAAACAACATACAGGTACTCCGGTCCAAAGCAGATCTGCTTCCCTCAGTGTCCATTCACATCTGTCACCCAAAACGTCTCCCTATCACAGTTATTTTGTACCATCCAACAGAATAAAAAACTGCAAACTATAAAAAACACCGCTAAATTCATCCGACAGAGAACTCGATAAGATATTACTACGTCCTCGTCTTCTGATATACACACAGCAAAAAGTTTTGCATCATCCCAGTTCCAAGAACTCCTAAAGATAGACGCTGACTGTGGATATTATATCACAGACAGTGTCTCTCTGTTCAGAGATGTCGCTAAACCCGCTCTGCATGAGCAGCGCTTATTAGATGGAGGGGTCCGACAGCCGATCAGTTCCAGTCATTCCACCAGGAAGGAAGTACATGGCTATGTGTCCAGACATTTCACAGTGAACCAAAGCGATGTTGTTCAGACATGGAGGAGATAGAGACAGGAACTTTCGATGACATGCCTTGCTCAGACCGTCCAAGACCTACTACTGCAGTGGATGACCAGAGGAACCCTGACAGCAACACCACGATGGTGAATCTCTTTGTGCAGTCACAGGACGTCGTGTTATGATTCAAACTGTGTGCCATAGGGTGCATTATGCGCTACATCACTCCATGGCGAGTTCCATCTTTGCAACCATAAAACCATGCAGCGTGGTACAGATGGGCCCAAAAACATACCCAATAGACCGCCCAGGACTGGCATCACGTTCTCTTCACCGATGAGTGTCACATATGTCTTCAATCAGAAAATCGTCAGAGACGTGTTTGAAAGCAACCCGGTCAGGCTGAACGCCTTAGACACACTGTCCAGCGTGTGCAGCAAGGTGCAGGTTCTCTACTGTTTTGGGGTGGCATTATGTGGGGCCGACGTACACCGCTGGTAGTCATGGAAGGCGTTGTTACGTCTGTACAATACGTGAATGCCATCCTCCAGTTGATAGTGCAACCATATCGGCAACATATTGGCGAGACATTCGTTTTCAAGGACGACAATTCTCGCCCCCCATCACGCACATCTTGTGATGACTTCCTTCAGGATAACAACATCGCATGACTAGAGTGGCCAGCATGTTCTCTAGACATGAACCCTATGGAACATACCTGGGATAGATTGCCGGCCAGAGTGGCCGAGTGGTTCTAAGCGCTTCAGTCTGGAACCGCGCGACCCCTATGGTCGCAGGTTCGAATCCTGCCTCGGGCATGGATGCGTGTGATGTCCTTAGGTTAGTTAGGTTTAAGTAGTTCTAAGTTCTAGGGGACTGATGACCTCAAAAGTTAATTCCCATAGTGCTCAGAGCCATTTTTTTGAACCTGGGATAGATTGAAAAGGGCTGTTTATGGACGACATGACACACCAAACACTCTGAGGGACGTATGCCGAATCGCCGTTGAGTGGGACAATCTGGACGAACAGTGCCTTGATGAACTCGTGGATAGTATGCCACGATGAATACAGGTGTGCATCAATGCAGGAGGACGTGCTACTGGGCATTAGAGTTAGAGGTACCAGTGTGTACAGCAATCTGGACCGCCACCTCTGAAGGTCTCACTGTAGCGTGGTACAACATGCAATGTGTAATTTTCATAAGCAATAAAAGGTAAGGAAATCATGTTTATGTTGATTGCTATTCCAACTTTATGAACAGGTTCCGAAATTCTCAGAACAGAGGTGATGCAAACCTTTTTTGATGTGTGTGTATATAGAATGCAATTTCCATGATGGCACCGATCATTAGCAATGACCCCATTAAACATACAGGTATTGATCCACTCAGTGACTGTATGTAGTCACTTCCATGGACCAGTGTAAAGTGTCACTGCCTGTACTGTAGGAGGACCATATCCCACTGACTATCAGTTGCAAGAGGGGCTCCAAGGCTCCCTGTGTTGTTTGATACATTTTTTTCTCTGCTGAAACACATCGAAGTGCAGCTTTGTACAGTGCCATACATTTGTGTTTTTCTCATCACAACTTTAAGGTCTGTGTGAGCTTCTAAACTGACATTAACACGTTCTCAACCATTGGCTCTGACTGAATCGTAACACACATACACACGATTTCGATTAAGGACAGTCAAAGCATATGGAAACTGTAATAGTTTTATGGCATTTTGGAGTGTTTCCAAACAGCTGTCCAAATGTGATTGGCGACATCTACGTTTAAACTCATCTTTCATAGTGACGGGGTAGCTGATGGTTTGGTGTTCTGTTTCGATTCATTCCTTATATTGCAGTCATGCATGTGCTTATTGTTTTGGTGCTAGCCATCCTCAGAAGGTGTTGCTCCTCCACCAAGACTCACTCTCCATCTCTAACAAGTGATGTCAGTCGATCATTACATGGTAATCAACAGCGTACCAATGGACATATGGCATGGAAAAGACACCATCGATATACTGTAATAATTGGCATCCCATTTGATAGTGCAATCAACTTCAGCAATTTTACTGTAATTTCAACACTGACCAATGACATGACAGTATGCTTACCAGTTTCTATATTATCGCTAAACTGACACACTGTTCCTTGACGAGATGTGGAATGTAGCCGTCTACTTCTAGTCAGCTGCAAATTTCATCAGTGACAGTGTTGCAGGGGAGGTCAGTCAAAGACAATGCAAGGAGATTTTTCAATCCCTAACTTTATCCTAAGAATGCGAGAATGCTCTGTAACCTGCTCTGCTTTGTGAATGCCATATACTAGATTGCGAATGTAGATAGGTGACTGTACACTACATCCAGTCACTTAATTCTCGAAAATGTACACCAATGTATACCGGACAGTGTCCTACATATTTCTAGTGCTTCGATTATTGGACGTAATTTTCGATCTTTGGAGGCTACATAGCATTCTCGCATTCTTAGGATAAAGTTAGAGATTGAAAAATCTCCTTGCATTTTCTTTGGCCGACCTTCCCTGCAACACTGTCACTGATGAAATTTGCAGCTGACTAGAAGCGGACGGCTACATTCCACATCTCGTCAAGGAACAGAGCGAGCCGAGTCCGTAAATGCTGTTCCACACCAATCTTACCATACCTATCCAAGAGCACAAGGTTTCTACAAATGCGTGTGTGTCGAGAAGGTTAGTACCCCTTATTGGTGTAGAATAGATACAGAAGTGTTTTGATGATATAACCGATAGTTAAGAGAGGAAACGGGTGGTTTCTATGCATGATGGAGCTCCAGACTGATGGTGCTTGAAGAATTTTACATAAAGCAGCTGCGCTATCAATTCTAAAGTATTGTTCTAGTGTCTGGGATCATTACCTAAGAGGTATTGGTCAGAGAGAACATAAACACATGCACTCGTAGTGCTACACAGTTCTGCACTTAAAACACACTATAATGTTAGATCGTTGCTGTTTCCGACCTAATAGTCATATGGAATGCAACACCATTAATATTCCAATGTAAGAAATATATTTCAAGACATGACATACATTCTCCTTGCAGGTTTCTCTACGATAAACTATGGTGGCAAACTGTAAAATGAATAAACTACTTCCTCAAAGCATTGATTATTTCTGATATATGCACAATATAGCTTTGCAGAGGTGTATAGCGCCCACTACTCACATCCAATCACAGTTCAGAAATTATTCTGTGCTCACATCAGTCGTACATTATATATATATGGCGGGGGGGGGGGGGGGGGGGGGGGCGTGTGGTGGGAGCAGCAGTATAATTTACACTGCATGATGTAAGGCTTTCAGCCAGAACCACTGGATCGAAATGTGTTAATATCAGTTTAGCATCGGACACAGACCTTGAAGTCATGACAGACAAAAAAACGTATGCCGGTGAACAAAGGTGCACTCATGCGCTGCTTTGATGTGCTACAGCAGAAAAACCAATGTATCGAACAACATAGGGAGCCTCTCTTGAGAATGATGATCTGTGAGATATGGTCCTCCTAGAGAACAGGCGATGACACTTTACACCAGTCTGTGGAAGCGAGAACGGTCGCTGAATGGATCAATACCTGTATGTTTAATAGAGTCAGCGCATATGCTCGATGCCAGCGCACAGACGTTATTCGATATACATGTATCTGAAGACAAGAATGCAATAGTATCTTACTGAGTTCTCGATCAGATGAATCTGATGGGTTTTCTGTATTTTGTAGTTTTTTATTCTCTGTTGGATGGTACAAAACAACGATGATAGTATGTTTGAGTGACAGACATTAATGGACCCTGACAGAAGCAGATCTGCTTTGGACTGCAGTACCTTGGTGTAGTTTGAAGATGTACCACAATTGCAGTAGCTAAATCTTGGTCCTCCTCCAGCTCCTGTACTGTCTTTTTATACTATGATCTCGTGTTGGAGGAGAAAGCTTCGTTTGCGCTGGCCTTACACATTGTACATGGTTGGCAGATCTATGACGTGTTCCCACTTCCATCGAGTGGTCAAAAGACAGTCTTGTTGCATTAACTCTGATTATCCTGATTCTACACGGGTTGCAGAAGATGAGAGATATAGCGCTCTCGAACTTCTGCTCAGTTCCAATTGAAACGATCACGTGCACATAGCTGCAGGGGTGGTGGGGCAGAGTATGAGGAACTGTTCAAGACGTATAGGGACTGTCTAAAACCAAATTTGAATTTTACTATAGCAGACAGATTCGAACGGGGCGAATCTTTTCTAGATGTAAGATGATTCACGAGTGGCTGTAATCATTGACAGACATCACTATAGAATACAATGTATGCATATGGTAGAAAGACTTTACTCCTAATCACAGACAGCATTTTTAGAATAAAGTGTAGCACTATAGATCTGAAAAGCTGGTGTATATTTCATATAACCTCAATCTAGCATTGCATTTTTTTTAAAAAGTGATTCATCGTATAGCACACCAACTACTGTATGCGATCATTCTCAATCAACCATCACTCATAATCCAGTGCATATATCACAGGACCTCTGAAATGGCATCAGGATAAAATGTATTACAAATACTGGAGTAATACATAGCAGCGGTACAAGCGAGTTGAAAATATCGGCTTCATACAATGTTCCTCAGCCGAATAACGTTATAAGTTCAGTGATTTTATTACGAGGTTACACCACCAGCGACGTGCACCGACCTTTAAGGCCCGTTAATACACACCCTAGCAATCAATGTCTATGTTCAACATCGAGGTATTTGTGAGGAAAAACATTTCATTCAGAAACAATACGACATCTCGAGTTCTAAAGCTTCTGTACTCTTTAACATAGATATCGTTAACGACACTTTAACACGCGATCTAGTGT
>NW_026062357.1:0-117369 GCF_023897955.1 Schistocerca gregaria
ACACTAGATCGCGTGTTTCCATGGTCAGGCACAATAAAGTATCTAGGCATCAAGCTGGACAAGAGGTTGACATTTAGAGACCACGTTACACACGTTTGTAACAAGGCTGCACCAGCAATATTCAGACTGTGCCCAATCATCAAAGGAAACAGAATAAATATGCGCGCCAAAAAGAAAATCTTCAAAACCGTCATAGGAACCAGCCATCACTTACGGCTCTGAAAATCTGGTCAATGGCCGCAGACACCAACATAACAAGAGTAAAAAAAAGGGTGCACAACAAATAATTCAGAATTGCTGCTGATGCCGGCCGGTACCAGACAAACCGAGACATATACACAAACCATAACATACTCAAAATCCCGGAAATCATCCAAACAAAAATCCATAAAGTTTTTTTTTTTTTCCCACCAAACCACGGATTCGAACCACCCACTCATCAGAAATCTGGGACAAAATCCACCCGACCCAAGAACGACATTTCCCATCACGACAAAACACCACAAACTACAACATACCATGATAAACAAAAATAAAATACAAACACCATAACACTCACTCAAACAACAAACATCTACACACACCCAAGAGACCCTATCATCCCATCATTTTGTTACCCAACATAATCAGACAGAAGGCAGGGATCAAGGACAGATCCGGTCCTTCGAGTACAGGGGGTAAAAAAATACCCATCAGACCAGCTCGCTCTCTCTCTCTCTCTCTCTCTCTCTCTCTCTCTCTCTCTCTCTCTCTCCGTGCCGACGCTGCCCCGCACACGCGTTCGGCCGACACCACACGACAGGTCTTTGGGGCCCCGCCACTGCGCACACGCACGCCTCCTCCTCTTCCTTAGTTCTTTTTCGCTTTTCTTTTCTCCCCCGCCCCCCGCTCTCACCGCCACATCATCCCGCAACCCTTGGGGGATGTTTCCCAACATCAACGCGCCCCAATTCCACTCTCTGCCCGTGCCGCACTCTCCACTTTGCTTCTCCCCGTCCCCTACACACACGACTACCGAAACCCCGGTTGACACACCTTCTCGTAGGACAGGGGTGCGTGCGTGCGTTGTCTTGACGGTGACAGCAACAGCAACGGATCCGTCCATCCCATTCCCCCCCACTCGGTAAAGAACCATGTTCAACCCACACTACACAACAAGGGGGGCACACACGAACGCGAAAGAAAGGGCAGGGCAGGGGCAACTATCTCGTACACATTCTTCCTCAGAACCCACATATCGCATCAACGAACGGCAGGCCAATTGCGGACTCAGCCGTGTCAGGCAAATCCAACCCAACCAACACCTCCCACGGAAACCCTGACACTGATCCAGCAGTACGTCCACATACATCGCCACACCAAATACGGGTGACGAGTGAGCAACAAATGGAACAATACACAACAAGGGCTGACCTAATAAAAACTGCACGTCACGTCATACCTTCCAGACAGACGCAGTTCCGACGGGACGGCGGAACCGTATACGTACCTTTCAGCCACAACAACCGACCGACTGGACACGCCCGCGTCTCCAGCCAGCCAACCACCAGGGCCACACAGCCCGCAAGTTTCAGCGTCAACACTTCTTAACGTACGTTGCAAACTTTTCAAAACATTGCCACACACACACACACACACACACACACCACGAAAAGCGTCAACCTCTCTCACACTGGATACACTCAACACTTTTTGTCGGCGGAGCTTGAGGCCAACGGTTGACACACCCCCACCGGCCACACAGGTTTCCCTTTGAAAATTGCAGTGACGGAGACGGGTTGTTTCCGAGAGCGCGAGCTGGACGGAGCTGCGGCGCCGCCGCCGCCGCCGAGGGGTAATGAACGCACGCGATGCCGCATGACAGCCCATCACCCAAAGTTTCACCCACAACTGCACAGGTCGCACCCCCTTTCGCGCCATACTAGTGTCGATCGTCAATTACAGCTGACGGTGTTCGCATTTGCCACTTGACGGGGGGGAAAAGAAAACAAACATCTGACACGCCATGTGTTTCTCTCTCTCTGTTACATCTAGGTCATTCGGCAGCCACTGTAAAAAAAAAAAATATTTTTACGACATGGTTGGGTAAGTGATTTAAAGACAACAATTGTGGGTCACACACCATAGACCATTTCGATAGTGTTCTTGTTCTTCTCTGTTTCCTTTTTTTATCGCTCAATTGAAATAAAACCTGGGGATGATGCAATGCTGCGATATGGCACAACCGTCGTCCATTGTACACAACTCGGGAACAAAAAGAAACCAATTCAGGGAACGTTCGTTCCTTCACAACGTTTCTTTCAACGCACTTGGTCTTTACCATCCTGTATTCAACACACATTTCCTTTCATCAAACTAGGGCATTTCCATAACAGTATTTGCAATACTGCTTCTTCGACGTCATTTCACCATCTCAACTAGAGACAAACAAACAAACAACAAAATAGGAAAACAGCCTTGAGAACCCCGTCCACCAAATTTCAGTTAGCACGGCATCCAAGATTCTTTTCCGGGGAGTGCAGTGCAGCTGACGCTGCTCAGACCATATACCGTCGCCAGTCTCACTCAACTCTTGCGCATTCCATTCTACGCTACGTGACTATGCAAAAATGAATGAATCAAACCCGCCCAGAGAGCGTCTTGTGCGAGGGGACACACGATATAGAGAACAACAAAACACACAGGGGACACCACCAAAGTTGGAGAGAACGTTTCCACCACGGCAGCCGCGCCGTTACGCGCTTTTTTTTTTTTTTTTTTTTTTTTTTTTTCCTCCCCCCCACTGCACACCTCCGACACCACGGGAACGTTCACCGTCCCGTTGCCCTACACTGGCGTTTTCTTTTCAACCCCCCACCCTATTCCTCGCTCCCCGGACATTCGACCGATCACAAAGTGCAACCTCTCGTTACCGTCGGGTGCCCCTCTTCATCCCCGGGGCGCCAACAACAAAACAAAAACACCACCGACGCCGTCGTCTCGCGTCACCTCACTCAACTGAGCGGAAAATACACGTACATCCAGAATGACGACACCGCCTCCACAAACAAAAACCAGACGTCAGACGTCAGGTCGAAAGAGGGCACCGTACGTCGTGGCGCGTGGTCTCCTAACTCACCTCGCGCGTACAAATACAATGCAATGCGTGTCTCCTCACGTTCACACACACCACCTCCACGCTCCACTTTTACGTCGCCCAACCAACCAACTAACTAACTTAACCCACCCGCTCGGCGTAGAAGCAGCTGTAGGCGGCAACGTGTTTCTCACCCTCGCCACCAACGGTGTGACATCCGACAATCGCGGTTTGCTTTCCGTTCCACACCTCCGGCCATACCATACAAAGGGGACAAAAAAAAAAAAAAATATATATATCAAACAAGCCAACTCCAGCGATCCGCCCCCCTAACACCAACACGTCTCGAAACACCCACGCCCACGACCCGGCTGTGGCTAAAGTGCGTATCCCAACGTCACACCAAAACCAAAGGCGCCGGCGCCGCACCACACCACACCACAAGCTACAGCTACAGCTGTGCCGCCGTCCACCCGCTCACAACAACAACAATTCCGCCCTTCCCGCAAAGGCATTTTGGTGGCCCTGAAAAGGGCCGTTTTTTTTTTCTTTTCTTCGCCGCGCCGCGGACGAGCCTCCCATTTCCAAGAGCCACCTCCTTACTTGGAGCTCGTGTACTTGGTCACCGCCTTCGTGCCCTCGCTCACCGCGTGCTTGGCCAGCTCGCCAGGCAGCAAGAGCCGCACAGCGGTCTGGATCTCGCGGGACGTGATGGTCGAGCGCTTGTTGTAGTGCGCCAGGCGAGAAGCCTCGGCCGCAATGCGCTCGAAAATGTCGTTCACGAAGCTGTTCATGATGCTCATCGCCTTCGAAGAGATGCCCGTGTCCGGGTGCACCTGCTTCAGCACCTTGTAGATGTAGATGGCATAGCTCTCCTTCCTCTTGCGCTTCTTCTTCTTGTCGCCCTTCGAAATGTTCTTCTGCGCCTTGCCAGCCTTCTTGGCGGCTTTCCCGCTAGTCTTGGGCGGCATCACGAACAAACAGGCAGGCAGGCAGGCAGGCACGCGCAGTCAGTCAGTCAAGCGCTCCGCTCCAGTCAGCGTCTCCCCACACAGTGGCACCCGCCGCACGCCGACGCCGCACCTTTACCAGCTCGCCCTGCTGCGGCCGCCGACCAATGGGGCGCGCGCGCAACCGGCCGCCGCACCCGAGCCCATAAAGGACCCCCACCCCGCCGGCGCCGGCACGCACTCCGCTGCTCGACTCGCTGCGGCTCGCACCGTTCGGGGCGTTGTGCTTTTCTTTCTCGCTTCTTTCCAAACTAGCCCATCGCCATGTCCGGACGCGGAAAGGGAGGCAAAGTCAAGGGCAAGTCAAAGTCCCGCTCAAGCAGGGCTGGGCTCCAGTTCCCGGTCGGCAGAATCCACCGCCTCCTGCGCAAGGGAAACTACGCCGAGCGCGTCGGCGCCGGGGCGCCCGTCTACCTCGCCGCCGTCATGGAGTACCTCGCGGCTGAGGTGCTCGAGCTGGCCGGAAACGCGGCCCGCGACAACAAGAAGACGCGCATCATCCCGCGCCACCTGCAGCTCGCCATACGCAACGACGAGGAGCTCAACAAGCTCTTGTCGGGCGTCACCATCGCACAGGGAGGTGTCCTGCCCAACATCCAGGCCGTCCTGCTGCCAAAGAAGACCGAGAAGAAGGCCTAAAAGAGAGACAGCGCAATCGGCAACCGCCGCGTGCTCCCTTGGCACGCAGCGCGCCATTTGCCGCCTCGGCTCAAAAAAACAAAACACAATCGGCCCTTTTCAGGGCCACCACACAAACCTACGTCCAAAGCAGAATTCCAGTCGTTCGTCGCACCACTTTTCTCTCTCTCTCTCTCTCTCTCTCTCTCTCTTTCTGTGTACGGTTTTTCCTTCTTACACACACAGGCGCCGCCATCTTGTACACACGTACTTGGCCACCTCCTCCACTCCACTCCACGCACGCACAGTCTCGCGACCATTAACCAGCACACGTGGCGCACAACAACACACCTCAAAAATAACCCCTCGGCACTCAGCCGCGCCGCAACACACAGCCCATCCACCGACAAGAAGCATACAAGCAAAGAGGGAGGGGAAGGAAGGAAGGAAGGAAGGAGCTCACACAACGCAAGGGCACGCTTCCTTCCCTCCCAACCGCACCGCACACCACGTCAAAAAAAACTCCAAACAAAACTAAAAGGCCAAGTAGACTAAAAAGGAAAAGAAAAACCAGCAACACAGACTCTTTCGCACTTTTCAACTTCCGATCACTGTGGTGGCCCTGAAAAGGGCCGTTTTTCAATCTATCTCTCTTTCCTTCCTTCGGTCTCACACCGCCTAACCGCCGAAACCGTACAGGGTGCGCCCCTGCCTCTTCAGGGCGTACACCACGTCCATGGCCGTCACAGTCTTGCGCTTGGCGTGCTCAGTGTACGTCACCGCGTCGCGGATCACGTTCTCCAGGAACACCTTCAGCACTCCGCGCGTCTCCTCGTAGATCAGACCAGAGATGCGCTTCACGCCGCCCCTGCGCGCCAGGCGGCGGATCGCGGGCTTCGTGATGCCCTGGATGTTGTCGCGCAACACCTTGCGGTGCCGCTTGGCGCCACCCTTGCCGAGCCCCTTTCCTCCCTTGCCGCGGCCTGTCATTCTTCTTCTTCAAGCGTCTCAACCACAATAATATAAAAAACAGAAAGCAAGGCAAGCTCCTCACCCGGCGCTAGCGAGTCGGCTACGGTTGTGGCGCCCAGCGCGCGCGCCGCCCCCCTATATAGACTCTGGGGCCCCGCGGCCCGCCCTCCCCTCCCCCCACCACCGCGCACCGAGGGCATATAAGCGCAGCACCCGGGGCGCGCGGGCCCGTTGTCAAGGCAGCACCGGACGCCGTCGCGCACGCATATCCTCCACGCCGCATCCGCATCCGCATCCGCAGTAGCCATGGCCCGGACAAAGCAAACGGCCCGCAAGTCCACCGGCGGAAAGGCGCCGCGCAAACAGCTCGCCACCAAGGCGGCGAGGAAGAGCGCGCCCGCCACCGGCGGCGTCAAGAAGCCCCACCGCTACAGGCCGGGCACCGTCGCCCTGCGAGAAATCAGGCGCTACCAGAAGAGCACAGAGCTGCTCATCCGCAAGCTGCCATTCCAGCGCCTAGTGCGCGAGATCGCCCAGGACTTCAAGACCGACCTGCGCTTCCAGAGCTCCGCAGTCATGGCCCTGCAGGAGGCCAGCGAGGCCTACCTCGTCGGCCTCTTCGAAGACACCAACCTGTGCGCAATCCACGCCAAGCGAGTCACCATCATGCCCAAGGACATCCAGCTCGCGCGCCGCATCCGCGGCGAGCGCGCCTAAACCCGCACACCGCCAAACAAACAAAACGGCCCTTTTCAGGGCCACTAACGTCTCTCCGTCGCGAGCAAAACTTTGTCGGTCGCAACGACTAGTTCCCCACTCACTCTCCAGTCCAGTCGTCCCACCCCCGGCCCGGCCCGGCGCCGCCGTTTCCAAAAAAAAAAAAACAAAGCACCGCACCGGCCGAGCCAAGTCGCAAGCGTCAATAGCGCCACCCACACAGGCCACGGCACAAAACGTGACGCCCGGAAAGCAAAGCAAAGCAAAAAAGACTATTCCAAAACCACCACCAAGACAAACAAACAAACGCGGCGCAAAATAAATAGGTAAAAATAATAAAAGTAAAATACACTGTATGTAACACCAACCGCGCGCCGCCGCCCACGCCCGCCAACGACCCCACAATCCAACCACCATCCACACATGAAACAAACAAACGCCAGCAAGCAAGACAGACAGACAGACAGACAAGGCAACCGACCGACCACGACACGACAATCAACACCTTCCCGACGTGCTTTGATGGCCCTGAGAAGGGCCGTTTTTGTTTTTGTCCGGGACCGCGCGACAGCCTCTGGTTGCGCGCCGGCC
Organism: Schistocerca gregaria; assembly: GCF_023897955.1. Classification (NCBI taxonomy): domain Eukaryota; kingdom Metazoa; phylum Arthropoda; class Insecta; order Orthoptera; family Acrididae; genus Schistocerca; species Schistocerca gregaria. Next base: position 6,985 of record NW_026062357.1, read on the forward strand.
ACCAGGCGACGGTGTCAACCGCCAACCCTTCCCTGCCCTTTTTACTTCTTCTTCTTGGGCGAAGCCTTCGCCTTAGACGGCGTCGCCGTCGCCTTCTTCGGGCGCGGCGCCTTCGGCTTCTTCGTCGGAACCTTGGCGGCCTTCTTCGCCTTCGACGGCGACTTGGCCTTGGCCGGCTTGGCCGCAGCCGCCTTCTTCGCACCCGCGGGAGCGGCCGACGCCGCAGACGCCTTCTTGGCGGCGCCCGCCTTCCGACCGGTCGCCGCCTTCACGCCGCCAGCCTTCTTTGCGCCGGCCGCACGGGCCCCCTTCTTCTCCTTGCTGGCCGGAGCGGCGCGCTTCTTCTTCGCACCACCGCCGCCACCACGAGCCTTGCCGCCCTCGGCCGCCCCGCCGCCGGCGCCGGCAAGCTTGAAAGAGCCCGACGCGCCCTTCCCCTTCGTCTGCACCAGCTCGCCAGCCACGACGGCCGACTTGAGGTACTTCTTGATAAAGGGCGCCAGCTTCTCCGCGTCCAGCTTGTAGTGCGCGGCAATGTACTTCTTGATCGCCTGCAGCGACGACCCGCCGCGCTCCTTCAGACTCTTGATGGCGGCCGTCACCATCTCAGAGGTGCGCGGGTGCGCAGGCTTGGCGCGCGGCTTCTTCGCAGACGACGCAGACTTGGCCTTCTTCGTAGTGCCGGTGGCGGCGGGTGCCGCGGCAGTCTCGTTCGTAGCCGCCTGGTCTGCCATCTTTTGCTTGTTCTCTTTTCTTTTTTCCCCTTGGTTTCGCTTCCTTCTCTCCTTCGACGACGCACAACAGCGAGGGGCGCGCAGCAGAGAATAGCCGCGCACGCGCCTGGCCCAGCCAGTGTCGCGGGCGGGCGCGGACGGCCGAGAGAGCGGCCGCCACTCGGCGCGCCGCCGCGCCGCCGCGCCGCGCCTCCCGCGCTTGCTACCGCCCAACGTCCGACAGCCTGCGCGGAGCAGCCCCCAACCTGCGCCGCAACCACCCGCGCCATTCAAACCACCGAGGATGGGGCTACACACACCGACACCACGGTCGCCAACCAGTCGCCGCGGCGGCGCCGCAAACCACGGCCAAACTGCAGCCACCGCGCGCCACAGCCTGGGTCGGCCCGCCGAGAATCGCCGCCCCCGCCCAAATGCCGCCCCCACAGCCCCAGCCGACGACCCGCCACAATGGCCAAACCTTCGTCAAAACTCCCACACCGTCGCCGCGGCAGCCCGGCCACCGCGGCCGGCGCCACAGCCACACGAGCCGAGTCGTGCGGCGATGACGGCCGTGCACAAACGCACCTCCGCCGCCCCATCGCCTTCCGCCGTTTTCCCGATCGGCCCGCAGCCGTCGGGCCACGGCCGCGGGCCGTCCTCCTCCTCTCGCCTCGCCCGCCAACACCCACAGCCCTTCCAACACATTTTTTTTTTCTTTTTCCTTTTTTTTTTTTTACTTTTTTACGATCGCCGCCTGCGCAACATGGCACCGGCCGACGGAGCGCCAACCCCCCCGCCACAGGCGAAAACAAAACAACGATAAACAAACAAACAAAATAAATTACCAGCCAGCCCCAACTACAGACACACCGAATCTGCCCTCACAGCCGACCTTACACGCCTCAACGTCAAAAACAAAGGTGGTTTCTTTCTTTCAACGGTTACCTTACCTTAGGTTACGTCAACGTTAGGCTAAGAAGGCGTCAGGGTTAGGTTAAGCGTTGACGTGACGTCACGTCTTAACGTAGGCGTTAAGCTAAGGTTGCGGTCACGTACGTTAGGTTAAGGCGACTTGGGGGTTGGCCTAAGAGCTTAGGTTAGGTTACGTTAGTTTAGGTGGCTGCGTTAAGGGGCTTAAAGAAGTTTAGGAGGTTAAGGCGTCGAGGCGGCCGCACCCCCTTAGCTGCTGCGGCTCGGCCACGCCACGCCACGCCACGCTTTGGGGTTTCATAAGGTCGCGCGGCGGGTCGTCGGCACGCCGCAAAGGACAAAACTGCAAGACGACGTCGAAAAACAAACAACAGGTAAAAAATAAATAAGTAAAAATAAACGACGCCGACAGGCGGGGATCAGCAGAACAAGCAGATTCCGGAGAGCGAACGAGACACACACACACGCACGCACACACACAAACCCCCCCGAGCCGAGAGAGCACAGAGCACCACCACGTGTCGGCCTCCGCTCACCCGACTCGGCTGGGCTGGGCTGGGCTGGCGGCCGGGCCGGATGCACGTACACGTACGGCTACAGCCACTACCCGTACACAGCCGCTCTTCACGCAACACCAGCCAAATGGCGCGCCCGCGGCTCGTCGCGGTCGCAACGCCACGCCGGCACACTTTCGGCACCACCGTTTTCGCGCGCACCGCAAACAAAACGCAGCCGACACACACAGAGAGAGAGAGAGAGAAAAAAAAAAAAAAAAAAAAAAACACAGAGCGCGAGACGGGCGGCGGCGCACCTTTCGCCAGCCGGCAGGCAATCGACTCGCCCAGTACGACAAACGCGCACGCCACCCCACCCACCAACCAACCAACCAACCAGTCGTCGTCGTCGTCGTCGTCGTCGTCGTCGTCGTCCCGAAATCAAACAAACTCTCAAAAGCACAGCCCCTGCTGCCAACGGACGCAGGCGCCACGCAGCTCCCTTCCCGCCACACTCGATTCGCAGCGCAACTCACCCGGCACACCGTCAAACGACGGGCTGGGCTCGCCGCATCGCCGCAACCTACACACCTTCCCCGCCACGACGCACAGCCCCACCAGACGCCCGTGCCGCAACGACACTACTGCACTACCACTACCGCACTACTCCTCTCGCCCTTGCCATACACGACACAACACGCCAAAAAATGAAAATCCAAATACAAACAAAAACACCGCCCCCACGACCCAAACACATGCACGGCGCGCCAACACACGCGAGGCAAGGCACGCAGCAAACGGCGTCCCCTCCGCGTCGCGCCATCAACCTACACACACAAGGCAACCAACAACAGCCAGCCAGCCAGCCCCACTCTCACGCCGCAAAAACAGAAAACACACCGAAACCGCCAAACGCCGCACATTCGCGCTTCGCACTTACCACACACCTCTCGGCATCCGTTTCGCACACAACGGCGCGACGCACAATACATCATCACGGGCTACGCACGCACACCGCGACCCACTTTTTTACGACGCCCTCGGCAGAGCACACGTGCCCACGCCCACACACAGTCGACACAACGACGCAGCGCGCAGCAGACGCGGCCGCAACACGTACCTCCCCGACGACGCGCCAACACCGCCAGCCACTGCTCACTCGCCCAAGCAACCCGTGCACACAACTGCCACACGCGTCCACCACGCCGCCGCCAACCACCCGCCCGCCAGGGGGCGCTCACGTCCGCGACAACAGCGCGGCACCGCCGGACCGGGCCGGGCCGGGCCGGGCCGGGCCGAACCGGGCCGAGCCGCCGCCTCCTCTCCACTCGGCACGCCACGTCCTGCTTGCAAAACACATGGCTCGTCCCTCTGTACACACAACGCGCCTGCCTGCGGTCGCCGCCGGCATCTATCTACCTGCGCATCGGAGCCAGGCCGGCAAGCCCACACTTAAATAATGCACTTCAACCAGCCAAACAAACCCACTCTTCCTTTCTTTGCACAGCGCATGCAACAGCAGCCCCAGGAGCCGGGCCCGCCGCCAGCGTCTCCTCCTCCTCCTCTGGGCACAGCCAGCCAGCCGTACCCACCGCCCCGTCCCTGCTCTGCAGAACAAGAAAAAACGAAAAAGTACCAACACACGCACCCAAAGCGTAAGCCAGACAAGACCAGCCTCTCCAAGGCCACACACACGCAAAAAAACAAAAAAACAAAAACACTACAACAGAATAAAATGAAAAAGAAAAAGCAAGCTGTCGCCTCGCCCCCGCCCGTCCCCCCACCCCACCACATTCGCCCCCTCCGCTTGTTTTCCTTTCTACAATTTCCCTCTTTTCCACCCAATATCCCGCCGCGGTTTACGGGCACCGGCCGATTTTGCGCCCGCCCACATGTGTGCCTACTCCCCACCACCATTCCCTCCGCAGCCCGCAGCCCGCAGCCCGCTTTTCCCCCCCTCCCTGCCCACACCACACCACACCACACCACACCACACCACACCGACGGTGCTGACGTCGACACGCACCCAAGACAGGGGCCACGACCGTCTTTTTTCCTGGGCCCATCCCCGCACCGCACCGCACCTCCTTCCAATCAACGCTGTGGCGCCTGTGTCCGCGCGAGACGCGTGCGCGCCGCCTCTCTCAACATCCGTCCGCCGTCCGCCGGCCGGCCCGTTTTTCGGCCCCCAGGCCATCCGTCAACCACCACTGCCACTGCCCCTGCCCGCCCCGCACCACACCACACACCGCTGCTTGCCCCGGCCGTTGCCACCAAAGGCGCCAACCGCAGCCCGCGCGCGCCAGAAACTACAGGGACCCAGCCGACCGACGAAAATCAGAGCAATTGGCCGGGAGGATCAAAAAGAGAGCTCCGAAAACCACCGTAGCGAGGCGTGGGAGGAAACGTTACGAGAAGCAGAAAGGGACCAGGAAAAATTCTGGAAATTTCTTAAAACTCGTAAACTAAACACGAAACATCTACATCTACATGGGGAAGGAACGACCCCACAGACCGAGCTGAAGCACTGGCGGATTCACTAGAAAGGCAATTCCAAGCACCAGAAGCGGTAGATGGCGAAACTGATGACCACCAGGAAATGGTACTCAGAAGGGTAAAACCGCATCCTAAGTGCCCCGATCAGAACATCTTTCACAATCCAATAAACGCAGAAACCCCGTATCTTATCACATCACAAACATACACACATCCTAAGAAGGCATCAGGCCCAGATTCCATCAAACCGCAACTACTACATCACCTACCTCCAGCAACTATCAATTATCTATCTAACATCAGTATATAATGCTTGCTTCAGACTAAACTACTTGGAAACAGGCCCGAGTCATCACATTACCAAAGCCAAACAAGGACTTATTATTTCCGCAAAACTATAGGCCAACTTCCTTGGAAAGGTCCTCGGAAAGCTCATTCAAACTGAACTGAAGAAATTCAATTCTTAAAGGATAACAACATAATCATCCCACAACAATTCCGATTCCGCGAAGAACACAGCACCACCCACCGGGTGACCAGACTAGTCGAGCACATATGTCAGGCCAGAAACATTAGACACAGTACTGGAGCAGTCCTGCTTGACATTGGAAAAGCATTCGGATAACGCCTTATCTACAAGCTCCACCAGTACAACTGCCCCATCCACATTATTGCTTCTTTTCTCCGCAACAGAGCATTCTATGTCCATGTACCAGGAGCGGCAAGTAACACTAGATCCATAGAGGCTGGAGTCCCGCAAGGCTCAGTGCTGGGGCCCATTCTCTACTCAATATACACAAACAAACAGCTGGGAGGACACTTGTCACTATTTGCAGACGACACTGCAGTCTACCGCAGCAGTTCTAACCTGCAATATAGAGTCACAAAAATAGAGCAACACCTACAATCCATCCAGAAATGGGCTAACCAAAAAAACAATAAACGCGGAGAAAACCCAAGCAATACAATACGATTCACATTCAAAAAGAATACCTCCTAACCTGCGTATACGCCTCAGAAATAACAATCTTCCATGGTCAGGCACAATAAAGTATCTAGGCATCAAGCTGGACAAGAGGTTGACATTTAGAGACCACGTTACACACGTTTGTAACAAGGCTGCACCAGCAATATTCAGACTGTGCCCAATCATCAAAGGAAACAGAATAAATATGCGCGCCAAAAAGAAAATCTTCAAAACCGTCATAGGAACCAGCCATCACTTACGGCTCTGAAAATCTGGTCAATGGCCGCAGACACCAACATAACAAGAGTAAAAAAAAGGGTGCACAACAAATAATTCAGAATTGCTGCTGATGCCGGCCGGTACCAGACAAACCGAGACATATACACAAACCATAACATACTCAAAATCCCGGAAATCATCCAAACAAAAATCCATAAAGTTTTTTTTTTTTTCCCACCAAACCACGGATTCGAACCACCCACTCATCAGAAATCTGGGACAAAATCCACCCGACCCAAGAACGACATTTCCCATCACGACAAAACACCACAAACTACAACATACCATGATAAACAAAAATAAAATACAAACACCATAACACTCACTCAAACAACAAACATCTACACACACCCAAGAGACCCTATCATCCCATCATTTTGTTACCCAACATAATCAGACAGAAGGCAGGGATCAAGGACAGATCCGGTCCTTCGAGTACAGGGGGTAAAAAAATACCCATCAGACCAGCTCGCTCTCTCTCTCTCTCTCTCTCTCTCTCTCTCTCTCTCTCTCTCTCTCTCTCCGTGCCGACGCTGCCCCGCACACGCGTTCGGCCGACACCACACGACAGGTCTTTGGGGCCCCGCCACTGCGCACACGCACGCCTCCTCCTCTTCCTTAGTTCTTTTTCGCTTTTCTTTTCTCCCCCGCCCCCCGCTCTCACCGCCACATCATCCCGCAACCCTTGGGGGATGTTTCCCAACATCAACGCGCCCCAATTCCACTCTCTGCCCGTGCCGCACTCTCCACTTTGCTTCTCCCCGTCCCCTACACACACGACTACCGAAACCCCGGTTGACACACCTTCTCGTAGGACAGGGGTGCGTGCGTGCGTTGTCTTGACGGTGACAGCAACAGCAACGGATCCGTCCATCCCATTCCCCCCCACTCGGTAAAGAACCATGTTCAACCCACACTACACAACAAGGGGGGCACACACGAACGCGAAAGAAAGGGCAGGGCAGGGGCAACTATCTCGTACACATTCTTCCTCAGAACCCACATATCGCATCAACGAACGGCAGGCCAATTGCGGACTCAGCCGTGTCAGGCAAATCCAACCCAACCAACACCTCCCACGGAAACCCTGACACTGATCCAGCAGTACGTCCACATACATCGCCACACCAAATACGGGTGACGAGTGAGCAACAAATGGAACAATACACAACAAGGGCTGACCTAATAAAAACTGCACGTCACGTCATACCTTCCAGACAGACGCAGTTCCGACGGGACGGCGGAACCGTATACGTACCTTTCAGCCACAACAACCGACCGACTGGACACGCCCGCGTCTCCAGCCAGCCAACCACCAGGGCCACACAGCCCGCAAGTTTCAGCGTCAACACTTCTTAACGTACGTTGCAAACTTTTCAAAACATTGCCACACACACACACACACACACACACCACGAAAAGCGTCAACCTCTCTCACACTGGATACACTCAACACTTTTTGTCGGCGGAGCTTGAGGCCAACGGTTGACACACCCCCACCGGCCACACAGGTTTCCCTTTGAAAATTGCAGTGACGGAGACGGTTGTTTCCGAGAGCGCGAGCTGGACGGAGCTGCGGCGCCGCCGCCGCCGCCGAGGGGTAATGAACGCACGCGATGCCGCATGACAGCCCATCACCCAAAGTTTCACCCACAACTGCACAGGTCGCACCCCCTTTTCGCGCCATACTAGTGTCGATCGTCAATTACAGCTGACGGTGTTCGCATTTGCCACTTGACGGGGGGGAAAAGAAAACAAACATCTGACACGCCATGTGTTTCTCTCTCTCTGTTACATCTAGGTCATTCGGCAGCCACTGTAAAAAAAAAAAATATTTTTACGACATGGTTGGGTAAGTGATTTAAAGACAACAATTGTGGGTCACACACCATAGACCATTTCGATAGTGTTCTTGTTCTTCTCTGTTTCCTTTTTTTATCGCTCAATTGAAATAAAACCTGGGGATGATGCAATGCTGCGATATGGCACAACCGTCGTCCATTGTACACAACTCGGGAACAAAAAGAAACCAATTCAGGGAACGTTCGTTCCTTCACAACGTTTCTTTCAACGCACTTGGTCTTTACCATCCTGTATTCAACACACATTTCCTTTCATCAAACTAGGGCATTTCCATAACAGTATTTGCAATACTGCTTCTTCGACGTCATTTCACCATCTCAACTAGAGACAAACAAACAAACAACAAAATAGGAAAACAGCCTTGAGAACCCCGTCCACCAAATTTCAGTTAGCACGGCATCCAAGATTCTTTTCCGGGGAGTGCAGTGCAGCTGACGCTGCTCAGACCATATACCGTCGCCAGTCTCACTCAACTCTTGCGCATTCCATTCTATGCTACGTGACTATGCAAAAATGAATGAATCAAACCCGCCCAGAGAGCGTCTTGTGCGAGGGGACACACGATATAGAGAACAACAAAACACACAGGGGACACCACCAAAGTTGGAGAGAACGTTTCCACCACGGCAGCCGCGCCGTTACGCGCTTTTTTTTTTTTTTTTTTTTTTTTTTTTTTCCTCCCCCCCACTGCACACCTCCGACACCACGGGAACGTTCACCGTCCCGTTGCCCTACACTGGCGTTTTCTTTTCAACCCCCCACCCTATTCCTCGCTCCCCGGACATTCGACCGATCACAAAGTGCAACCTCTCGTTACCGTCGGGTGCCCCTCTTCATCCCCGGGGCGCCAACAACAAAACAAAAACACCACCGACGCCGTCGTCTCGCGTCACCTCACTCAACTGAGCGGAAAATACACGTACATCCAGAATGACGACACCGCCTCCACAAACAAAAACCAGACGTCAGACGTCAGGTCGAAAGAGGGCACCGTACGTCGTGGCGCGTGGTCTCCTAACTCACCTCGCGCGTACAAATACAATGCAATGCGTGTCTCCTCACGTTCACACACACCACCTCCACGCTCCACTTTTACGTCGCCCAACCAACCAACTAACTAACTTAACCCACCCGCTCGGCGTAGAAGCAGCTGTAGGCGGCAACGTGTTTCTCACCCTCGCCACCAACGGTGTGACATCCGACAATCGCGGTTTGCTTTCCGTTCCACACCTCCGGCCATACCATACAAAGGGGACAAAAAAAAAAAAAATATATATATCAAACAAGCCAACTCCAGCGATCCGCCCCCCTAACACCAACACGTCTCGAAACACCCACGCCCACGACCCGGCTGTGGCTAAAGTGCGTATCCCAACGTCACACCAAAACCAAAGGCGCCGGCGCCGCACCACACCACACCACAAGCTACAGCTACAGCTGTGCCGCCGTCCACCCGCTCACAACAACAACAATTCCGCCCTTCCCGCAAAGGCATTTTGGTGGCCCTGAAAAGGGCCGTTTTTTTTTTTCTTTTCTTCGCCGCGCCGCGGACGAGCCTCCCATTTCCAAGAGCCACCTCCTTACTTGGAGCTCGTGTACTTGGTCACCGCCTTCGTGCCCTCGCTCACCGCGTGCTTGGCCAGCTCGCCAGGCAGCAAGAGCCGCACAGCGGTCTGGATCTCGCGGGACGTGATGGTCGAGCGCTTGTTGTAGTGCGCCAGGCGAGAAGCCTCGGCCGCAATGCGCTCGAAAATGTCGTTCACGAAGCTGTTCATGATGCTCATCGCCTTCGAAGAGATGCCCGTGTCCGGGTGCACCTGCTTCAGCACCTTGTAGATGTAGATGGCATAGCTCTCCTTCCTCTTGCGCTTCTTCTTCTTGTCGCCCTTCGAAATGTTCTTCTGCGCCTTGCCAGCCTTCTTGGCGGCTTTCCCGCTAGTCTTGGGCGGCATCACGAACAAACAGGCAGGCAGGCAGGCAGGCACGCGCAGTCAGTCAGTCAAGCGCTCCGCTCCAGTCAGCGTCTCCCCACACAGTGGCACCCGCCGCACGCCGACGCCGCACCTTTACCAGCTCGCCCTGCTGCGGCCGCCGACCAATGGGGCGCGCGCGCAACCGGCCGCCGCACCCGAGCCCATAAAGGACCCCCACCCCGCCGGCGCCGGCACGCACTCCGCTGCTCGACTCGCTGCGGCTCGCACCGTTCGGGGCGTTGTGCTTTTCTTTCTCGCTTCTTTCCAAACTAGCCCATCGCCATGTCCGGACGCGGAAAGGGAGGCAAAGTCAAGGGCAAGTCAAAGTCCCGCTCAAGCAGGGCTGGGCTCCAGTTCCCGGTCGGCAGAATCCACCGCCTCCTGCGCAAGGGAAACTACGCCGAGCGCGTCGGCGCCGGGGCGCCCGTCTACCTCGCCGCCGTCATGGAGTACCTCGCGGCTGAGGTGCTCGAGCTGGCCGGAAACGCGGCCCGCGACAACAAGAAGACGCGCATCATCCCGCGCCACCTGCAGCTCGCCATACGCAACGACGAGGAGCTCAACAAGCTCTTGTCGGGCGTCACCATCGCACAGGGAGGTGTCCTGCCCAACATCCAGGCCGTCCTGCTGCCAAAGAAGACCGAGAAGAAGGCCTAAAAGAGAGACAGCGCAATCGGCAACCGCCGCGTGCTCCCTTGGCACGCAGCGCGCCATTTGCCGCCTCGGCTCAAAAAAAAAAAAACAAAACACAATCGGCCCTTTTCAGGGCCACCACACAAACCTACGTCCAAAGCAGAATTCCAGTCGTTCGTCGCACCACTTTTCTCTCTCTCTCTCTCTCTCTCTCTCTCTCTTTCTGTGTACGGTTTTTCCTTCTTACACACACAGGCGCCGCCATCTTGTACACACGTACTTGGCCACCTCCTCCACTCCACTCCACGCACGCACAGTCTCGCGACCATTAACCAGCACACGTGGCGCACAACAACACACCTCAAAAATAACCCCTCGGCACTCAGCCGCGCCGCAACACACAGCCCATCCACCGACAAGAAGCATACAAGCAAAGAGGGAGGGGAAGGAAGGAAGGAAGGAAGGAGCTCACACAACGCAAGGGCACGCTTCCTTCCCTCCCAACCGCACCGCACACCACGTCAAAAAAAACTCCAAACAAAACTAAAAGGCCAAGTAGACTAAAAAGGAAAAGAAAAACCAGCAACACAGACTCTTTCGCACTTTTCAACTTCCGATCACTGTGGTGGCCCTGAAAAGGGCCGTTTTTCAATCTATCTCTCTTTCCTTCCTTCGGTCTCACACCGCCTAACCGCCGAAACCGTACAGGGTGCGCCCCTGCCTCTTCAGGGCGTACACCACGTCCATGGCCGTCACAGTCTTGCGCTTGGCGTGCTCAGTGTACGTCACCGCGTCGCGGATCACGTTCTCCAGGAACACCTTCAGCACTCCGCGCGTCTCCTCGTAGATCAGACCAGAGATGCGCTTCACGCCGCCCCTGCGCGCCAGGCGGCGGATCGCGGGCTTCGTGATGCCCTGGATGTTGTCGCGCAACACCTTGCGGTGCCGCTTGGCGCCACCCTTGCCGAGCCCCTTTCCTCCCTTGCCGCGGCCTGTCATTCTTCTTCTTCAAGCGTCTCAACCACAATAATATAAAAAACAGAAAGCAAGGCAAGCTCCTCACCCGGCGCTAGCGAGTCGGCTACGGTTGTGGCGCCCAGCGCGCGCGCCGCCCCCCTATATAGACTCTGGGGCCCCGCGGCCCGCCCTCCCCTCCCCCCACCACCGCGCACCGAGGGCATATAAGCGCAGCACCCGGGGCGCGCGGGCCCGTTGTCAAGGCAGCACCGGACGCCGTCGCGCACGCATATCCTCCACGCCGCATCCGCATCCGCATCCGCAGTAGCCATGGCCCGGACAAAGCAAACGGCCCGCAAGTCCACCGGCGGAAAGGCGCCGCGCAAACAGCTCGCCACCAAGGCGGCGAGGAAGAGCGCGCCCGCCACCGGCGGCGTCAAGAAGCCCCACCGCTACAGGCCGGGCACCGTCGCCCTGCGAGAAATCAGGCGCTACCAGAAGAGCACAGAGCTGCTCATCCGCAAGCTGCCATTCCAGCGCCTAGTGCGCGAGATCGCCCAGGACTTCAAGACCGACCTGCGCTTCCAGAGCTCCGCAGTCATGGCCCTGCAGGAGGCCAGCGAGGCCTACCTCGTCGGCCTCTTCGAAGACACCAACCTGTGCGCAATCCACGCCAAGCGAGTCACCATCATGCCCAAGGACATCCAGCTCGCGCGCCGCATCCGCGGCGAGCGCGCCTAAACCCGCACACCGCCAAACAAACAAAACGGCCCTTTTCAGGGCCACTAACGTCTCTCCGTCGCGAGCAAAACTTTGTCGGTCGCAACGACTAGTTCCCCACTCACTCTCCAGTCCAGTCGTCCCACCCCCGGCCCGGCCCGGCGCCGCCGTTTCCAAAAAAAAAAAAACAAAGCACCGCACCGGCCGAGCCAAGTCGCAAGCGTCAATAGCGCCACCCACACAGGCCACGGCACAAAACGTGACGCCCGGAAAGCAAAGCAAAGCAAAAAAGACTATTCCAAAACCACCACCAAGACAAACAAACAAACGCGGCGCAAAATAAATAGGTAAAAATAATAAAAGTAAAATACACTGTATGTAACACCAACCGCGCGCCGCCGCCCACGCCCGCCAACGACCCCACAATCCAACCACCATCCACACATGAAACAAACAAACGCCAGCAAGCAAGACAGACAGACAGACAGACAAGGCAACCGACCGACCACGACACGACAATCAACACCTTCCCGACGTGCTTTGATGGCCCTGAGAAGGGCCGTTTTTGTTTTTGTCCGGGACCGCGCGACAGCCTCTGGTTGCGCGCCGGCCACCAGGCGACGGTGTCAACCGCCAACCCTTCCCTGCCCTTTTTACTTCTTCTTCTTGGGCGAAGCCTTCGCCTTAGACGGCGTCGCCGTCGCCTTCTTCGGGCGCGGCGCCTTCGGCTTCTTCGTCGGAACCTTGGCGGCCTTCTTCGCCTTCGACGGCGACTTGGCCTTGGCCGGCTTGGCCGCAGCCGCCTTCTTCGCACCCGCGGGAGCGGCCGACGCCGCAGACGCCTTCTTGGCGGCGCCCGCCTTCCGACCGGTCGCCGCCTTCACGCCGCCAGCCTTCTTTGCGCCGGCCGCACGGGCCCCCTTCTTCTCCTTGCTGGCCGGAGCGGCGCGCTTCTTCTTCGCACCACCGCCGCCACCACGAGCCTTGCCGCCCTCGGCCGCCCCGCCGCCGGCGCCGGCAAGCTTGAAAGAGCCCGACGCGCCCTTCCCCTTCGTCTGCACCAGCTCGCCAGCCACGACGGCCGACTTGAGGTACTTCTTGATAAAGGGCGCCAGCTTCTCCGCGTCCAGCTTGTAGTGCGCGGCAATGTACTTCTTGATCGCCTGCAGCGACGACCCGCCGCGCTCCTTCAGACTCTTGATGGCGGCCGTCACCATCTCAGAGGTGCGCGGGTGCGCAGGCTTGGCGCGCGGCTTCTTCGCAGACGACGCAGACTTGGCCTTCTTCGTAGTGCCGGTGGCGGCGGGTGCCGCGGCAGTCTCGTTCGTAGCCGCCTGGTCTGCCATCTTTTGCTTGTTCTCTTTTCTTTTTTCCCCTTGGTTTCGCTTCCTTCTCTCCTTCGACGACGCACAACAGCGAGGGGCGCGCAGCAGAGAATAGCCGCGCACGCGAGCGAGCGACTCTTATCCTAAGGGACATCCTAAGTGCCCTGTGGTTTTACAGGCTAAACCCAATTGTTATTCCTGTTTATCCTAATTGTATTTGTGTCTCTGATGGCCTAACGTGTTGTGTGTGTCCTATGTGTCACATGAGTGTTGTGTGCGTGTGTAGTGTGTCTGAATTTGCTCCAACAGTGGTCGTGAGTGTTTCCACTGGCGATTACTGCCGAAGCATGTCGGGCCATCGTGTGGTCCCCCTCCTGTGCTCCTGGGTACCCAGGTTTGCTATTAACCTGTTGTCTGACTGGGACGACAGTTCATAGAACTGCCGCGCCAGCAGTTTGAAGCGATCCCTAATCATGGGGATCCCTGTGACGTCATGCAGGTCCCTGGTGGGGAAGTCCCGCGGGAGGTGCATGGCAAGGCGTAGGACCTTACCTTGTAGGCCTTGTAACCGCTTGATATGGCAGTCGGCGGCATTTCCCCACACTACGGCCGCGTATTCCAGCACTGGCCTGATCAGTGCTAGATATAGCGTAATGCCGCAGTGTGTGGGAAGCGTGGACTGTGGATTTAGTACAGGGTAGAGTTCGCGTAAGCGTCCTAAGACTCTGCCCCTAACCTCTGTGACATGTGGTCCCCATGTGAGGTGCCGGTCTAAAGTCACGCCCAGATACTTAACAGTGCGAGACCATGGGATGGGGCCTCCCATGATCTGCACTGGTTGAAGATCTCTTGGTATCCGGCGACGTGTAATAATAATTGCCTGGCTTTTTGTGGCGTTAAATTTCAGGCGCCATTTTGTTGCCCAAGCTCCCAATACGTCGCACGCCTCTTGTAGGCGACGACGAAGGATATTAACCTTGAGGCATCGTGCGTAGAGGGCGGTGTCGTCAGCATATAGTGCTAGCGACACTCTCTGCGTCCTAGGTACGTCTGACGTGTACAGGGTGTACAACAGGGGGCCAAGGACAGATCCCTGTGGTACTCCCGCACGAACAGGCCTATTAGTGGATACTCCGTCACCGGCGCGGACACTGAAAGTACGATTTTGCAGGTAGGATGCAATGAGTTTCACATGTGGCGTCGGTACCCCCAGTTCAAAAAGTTTGAATAGGAGGCCCTCATGCCACACGCTGTCAAAGGCCCTGGAGACGTCAAGGAGTATCGCCCCTGAATACTCCCGGCGCTCCAGGGCACCCATCGCATCTTCTACTAACCTCAAGAGCTGTTGCTGTGTACTATGCCCCTGCCGAAAACCGAACTGTTCGGGAGGCATGAGCAACTCGCGGTTTACATGAGCTAGAAGTCGTTGGGCATAAATCCGCTCAAAGACCTTTGACATTACTGGGAGGAGGCTAATAGGTCGGTAGTTTTGCGGCAGCCTTGCATCCTTCCCTGACTTTGGGATGGCTACCACCTCTGCATGTTTCCATACAGAGGGGTAGTCCCCAGTTCGCAGCACATGGTTGAATAGCTCGGTGAGCGGCTGGATAGCAGGAGGGGGGAGCTGCCGTAGCATAACTGCCTCCACTCTGTCACTGCCACCGGCTTTCCTGGTGTTTAGGGTTCGCAGTTGGTATTCAACCTCCTCCTCAGTGATAGCAGCTATCTCGTCCTCTGGAGCTGCCTCTGCTGCCAGGAATACAGGCAGACGCTCGTGCACGAGTTGTACATGTGCTGCGTCTATGATGTCCGCTACAGGCGTGAAGTTGGCTGCAAACGTGTCAGCCAGGGCGCTAGCCTTGGCGTCTGGTTCGCAAACCACCTCCCCACCAACTTGTAGCGGAGGTATACGCTGCCCTTTCCTGAGAAGCCTCTTAGTCGTCTGCCAGGCAGAGCCATCATCAAGGCGGAGCATGGCCACCCTCCCTGCCCACTCTCTATTGCGATGGTTTTCAACCGCCACTTTAATCTCGCGTCTGAGTTGGTTGAGGCGACGTTTAGTGGCGGCTTGCCTCGTGATTTGCCATTCTCTGAAAACCCTATTTTTGTGGCGTATGGCTTCCAGAATATCAGGAGGGAGCTGGCGCGAACATTCAGGCGGCCTGCGTGGTCCCCTCGGTGTTGCTGCGTCTACAGCTTGTAGCGCAACCTCAGCGAGCCGTCGTATCATCTCATCAGCTCCTACATCACGTGGGTGAGGAACGGTATCGAGATCGTCAAGTATACTTTCCCGATATCGCTCCCAATCCACCCTGCGAAGCTGTCTACGCCATTGTGGTGGCTCTGTTCCCTGGAGATCAATGTCAAAAACCACGGGGACATGATCCGACGATAGTGCGCACCGCGTAGTGGCAGTAATGAGGTGTCCGATACCCCTCACCACCGCCACATCGAGTACGTCAGCTAGGCCTCTGTTGTGGGGATAGATGGTTGGGTCGTAGGGGCCCACCACGATCCCATTGTGCTGCCGTACTACACGTAGTAGGCGTCGTCCACTAGTATTAGTGACTCTTGAATGCCACTCCGCGTGTTTCGCGTTTAAGTCTCCGGCGACAAAGAGTTTCCCACGAAGGTTCATCAGTGTCGCGAAGTCAGCGGGATTCAGGAGTCCCCTAGGCGGTCGGTAGGCTGCCACAAAAGTGATCTGACCCTCTGAGGTTTGTACTGCTACAGCAGTGGCTTCAATCGTAGCAAACTGAGGCACTTGTACTAAATGGTGCTTGAGAGAGGTTTTGATATATACTGCAGTACCTCCCCCTGCCGTTAACCTATCTGTTCGGTAGCAAGTGTAGTTTGCTGCACGAACGTTGACTCCTGGCTTTAGGTGTGTTTCGCAGACGAGACAGATGTCTACTGCCTCGTCATACAGAAACTGGCGGAACTCACCAGCCTGTGTTCTTATGCCGTTTGCATTCCATGCGCAAACTGTCAAGCCATGAAGTGGTGTATTATTCATGGTTTTGCATGGAAACCTGTTGGTGGCCGGCTGCTAGAGCCGTCTGCACTGCAGCAATCAAGAGCTGCGGTAATTGCACGAGCATCTCCTTGACAGTTCTGAGAAGCGAGCAAAGCTCAGCTTGCAAATCTGCAGGAGTCTCCTGGCTTGCTGAGGTTGCAGATACGATCGGGTGCTCTATCTGCCGTCCGCTCCCGTGGGCGGCTACAGCTGCCGGCTCCGTTTCGCTCTGCTGTGCTGCGTTCTGATTGGCTGGCGCGAGCCGCTCTCTCTCTGTTCTCTGCCGTCCGCGCCCGGAAACGACTTCCTTTGCGACGGGGCGAGCGTCACTCACATCAGCCCGCTGGCCGACGTTTTCAACCTCGGCACGCGGGCGTGTTCTGATAGCATCGCTAACCTGACGCGGTCGTGCCGATTTAGCCTGAGTGGTAGGTGCGGCAGCCTTTCCCCTCGCGATTTGGCTAAAACTAAGGCCAGGGGTCACCCGTTTGGCCGGAGCATTGTTGGCACGCTGTTTAGCGTCCGCCTTCTTAAACGTTGCACAGCCACGATAGCTGGCAACATGCTCCTGTTCACAGTTACAGCACTTAGGTTTTACGTCCTGTGTCTGTTTACAGTCACGGCTCTGATGCGGGCCTGCACATTTTACACACTTGGCCGGCATACTGCACCATCTCGCGACATGGTTTAGTCCTTGGCACTGGTAGCACTG
This sequence comes from Schistocerca gregaria, assembly GCF_023897955.1. NCBI lineage: Eukaryota > Metazoa > Arthropoda > Insecta > Orthoptera > Acrididae > Schistocerca > Schistocerca gregaria. The sequence goes on from NW_026062357.1 coordinate 24,066, forward strand.
TGCCCTTCTACCCCTGCCGCGAAATCGTTCCACAAGCACATTACGAATATTTGCAACTGTTGTCAGTTGAAATATTTTCCTATTTTCAGCATTATCCACTAGTATTACCTGGAATAGTGGCATCTGCTCATTTGTTCCGGGCGTCTTCATGCGAGAGACAGCCCTGACACCATAACCTAATTCCTCTAACTCCTCTTTTAGGTGGTCCGGGTCCATTTTAAATGGGAGTCTGCGGAAAACCACCTTGAGCAGTTTCAGTGGCTCTGTAGAGTGAGTGTAGTTGGGCACTCCCATTTCCCCAAACACTTTCATGAGAGTCACATAGTCCTCTGTATCTTTGACAGTGACCTTATATGTGTCCCTGCCCGCAGTTTTAAGAATAAAGTTGCCCTGCACCCTACTTTTCAAAAGCTGTTGAAAGCTTCTGAAATCAGCCGTCCATCTGACGACGATGGGAGGAGGAGCACGGGTCTTTGGCCTAGCCGGTTGTTCGATACTCGCGTCTTCCGGCGCGTCCGTGACAGTGGCATACCTATTGGTTGTCTCTAGCGGGGGAGCTCGTGTGAGCTCTGCTGCCCTGGCAGTGTGCTTCCTGCTCGGTACCTGGAAGCCGTCGTCGGTGGAGCAGCGGTCGCCAGTGGCGGCCTTGGTGCCCACCTGTGACGCCTTCTTCTTAGTGCGCGTCCTAGGCGCCTTGCCCTTCGAGGCGGCCGGTTTCTTTGCTGATGCCTCAGCTCTATCAGCAGCGGGGCGCTTCCTTGCGGTCGCGTCCGCATCCCGGCGGTGCGTGTGCGTGACTTCCTCCCGACCACTCGAGGTCACGTCCACGTCTACGTCCATGCTCGCTTGCCCACTGTCTGGTATGAGACCTTTCAGTAAGGCCAAGCTCTTCTCAGCCGCAGCCGCAGCCGCAGCAGCCTCGGTAGCACCGGTGCAGCTAGTAACCGCGTCATTTGCGTGCGAGACAGGTGTCTCGTCCGCGACGCAGCGTTCGCTCGCACCGGTGGTGCAGGGGGTGGGTACCACCGGAAAACAGCCAGGGTACGTCAGTGGCCCTCCCCTTACATCAAGAACTCGTGCCACTGTGTGCGGGAGCAAACCCCCGTCCACATCACACGTAGAGCTACGATGATCGCCTTCGGCGTGCGGAGCCGAGGCCCCGTCCGCCGACGATAACCTCCTAACATTCGGCATCGTAGCCACACTGCCGCGCACGCGCCTGGCCCAGCCAGTGTCGCGGGCGGGCGCGGACGGCCGAGAGAGCGGCCGCCACTCGGCGCGCCGCCGCGCCGCCGCGCCGCGCCTCCCGCGCTTGCTACCGCCCAACGTCCGACAGCCTGCGCGGAGCAGCCCCCAACCTGCGCCGCAACCACCCGCGCCATTCAAACCACCGAGGATGGGGCTACACACACCGACACCACGGTCGCCAACCAGTCGCCGCGGCGGCGCCGCAAACCACGGCCAAACTGCAGCCACCGCGCGCCACAGCCTGGGTCGGCCCGCCGAGAATCGCCGCCCCCGCCCAAATGCCGCCCCCACAGCCCCAGCCGACGACCCGCCACAATGGCCAAACCTTCGTCAAAACTCCCACACCGTCGCCGCGGCAGCCCGGCCACCGCGGCCGGCGCCACAGCCACACGAGCCGAGTCGTGCGGCGATGACGGCCGTGCACAAACGCACCTCCGCCGCCCCATCGCCTTCCGCCGTTTTCCCGATCGGCCCGCAGCCGTCGGGCCACGGCCGCGGGCCGTCCTCCTCCTCTCGCCTCGCCCGCCAACACCCACAGCCCTTCCAACACATTTTTTTTTTCTTTTTCCTTTTTTTTTTTTACTTTTTTACGATCGCCGCCTGCGCAACATGGCACCGGCCGACGGAGCGCCAACCCCCCCGCCACAGGCGAAAACAAAACAACGATAAACAAACAAACAAAATAAATTACCAGCCAGCCCCAACTACAGACACACCGAATCTGCCCTCACAGCCGACCTTACACGCCTCAACGTCACACTAGATCGCGTGTTTTACCTTACCTTAGGTTACGTCAACGTTAGGCTAAGAAGGCGTCAGGGTTAGGTTAAGCGTTGACGTGACGTCACGTCTTAACGTAGGCGTTAAGCTAAGGTTGCGGTCACGTACGTTAGGTTAAGGCGACTTGGGGGTTGGCCTAAGAGCTTAGGTTAGGTTACGTTAGTTTAGGTGGCTGCGTTAAGGGGCTTAAAGAAGTTTAGGAGGTTAAGGCGTCGAGGCGGCCGCACCCCCTTAGCTGCTGCGGCTCGGCCACGCCACGCCACGCCACGCTTTGGGGTTTCATAAGGTCGCGCGGCGGGTCGTCGGCACGCCGCAAAGGACAAAACTGCAAGACGACGTCGAAAAACAAACAACAGGTAAAAAATAAATAAGTAAAAATAAACGACGCCGACAGGCGGGGATCAGCAGAACAAGCAGATTCCGGAGAGCGAACGAGACACACACACACGCACGCACACACACAAACCCCCCCGAGCCGAGAGAGCACAGAGCACCACCACGTGTCGGCCTCCGCTCACCCGACTCGGCTGGGCTGGGCTGGGCTGGCGGCCGGGCCGGATGCACGTACACGTACGGCTACAGCCACTACCCGTACACAGCCGCTCTTCACGCAACACCAGCCAAATGGCGCGCCCGCGGCTCGTCGCGGTCGCAACGCCACGCCGGCACACTTTCGGCACCACCGTTTTCGCGCGCACCGCAAACAAAACGCAGCCGACACACACAGAGAGAGAGAGAGAGAAAAAAAAAAAAAAAAAAAAACACAGAGCGCGAGACGGGCGGCGGCGCACCTTTCGCCAGCCGGCAGGCAATCGACTCGCCCAGTACGACAAACGCGCACGCCACCCCACCCACCAACCAACCAACCAACCAGTCGTCGTCGTCGTCGTCGTCGTCGTCGTCGTCGTCCCGAAATCAAACAAACTCTCAAAAGCACAGCCCCTGCTGCCAACGGACGCAGGCGCCACGCAGCTCCCTTCCCGCCACACTCGATTCGCAGCGCAACTCACCCGGCACACCGTCAAACGACGGGCTGGGCTCGCCGCATCGCCGCAACCTACACACCTTCCCCGCCACGACGCACAGCCCCACCAGACGCCCGTGCCGCAACGACACTACTGCACTACCACTACCGCACTACTCCTCTCGCCCTTGCCATACACGACACAACACGCCAAAAAATGAAAATCCAAATACAAACAAAAACACCGCCCCCACGACCCAAACACATGCACGGCGCGCCAACACACGCGAGGCAAGGCACGCAGCAAACGGCGTCCCCTCCGCGTCGCGCCATCAACCTACACACACAAGGCAACCAACAACAGCCAGCCAGCCAGCCCACTCTCACGCCGCAAAAACAGAAAACACACCGAAACCGCCAAACGCCGCACATTCGCGCTTCGCACTTACCACACACCTCTCGGCATCCGTTTCGCACACAACGGCGCGACGCACAATACATCATCACGGGCTACGCACGCACACCGCGACCCACTTTTTTACGACGCCCTCGGCAGAGCACACGTGCCCACGCCCACACACAGTCGACACAACGACGCAGCGCGCAGCAGACGCGGCCGCAACACGTACCTCCCCGACGACGCGCCAACACCGCCAGCCACTGCTCACTCGCCCAAGCAACCCGTGCACACAACTGCCACACGCGTCCACCACGCCGCCGCCAACCACCCGCCCGCCAGGGGGCGCTCACGTCCGCGACAACAGCGCGGCACCGCCGGACCGGGCCGGGCCGGGCCGGGCCGGGCCGACCGGGCCGAGCCGCCGCCTCCTCTCCACTCGGCACGCCACGTCCTGCTTGCAAAACACATGGCTCGTCCCTCTGTACACACAACGCGCCTGCCTGCGGTCGCCGCCGGCATCTATCTACCTGCGCATCGGAGCCAGGCCGGCAAGCCCACACTTAAATAATGCACTTCAACCAGCCAAACAAACCCACTCTTCCTTTCTTTGCACAGCGCATGCAACAGCAGCCCCAGGAGCCGGGCCCGCCGCCAGCGTCTCCTCCTCCTCCTCTGGGCACAGCCAGCCAGCCGTACCCACCGCCCCGCCCCTGCTCTGCAGAACAAGAAAAAACGAAAAAGTACCAACACACGCACCCAAAGCGTAAGCCAGACAAGACCAGCCTCTCCAAGGCCACACACACGCAAAAAAACAAAAAAACAAAAACACTACAACAGAATAAAATGAAAAAGAAAAAGCAAGCTGTCGCCTCGCCCCCGCCCGTCCCCCCACCCCACCACATTCGCCCCCTCCGCTTGTTTTCCTTTCTACAATTTCCCTCTTTTCCACCCAATATCCCGCCGCGGTTTACGGGCACCGGCCGATTTTGCGCCCGCCCACATGTGTGCCTACTCCCCACCACCATTCCCTCCGCAGCCCGCAGCCCGCAGCCCGCTTTTTCCCCCCCCTCCCTGCCCACACCACACCACACCACACCACACCACACCACACCGACGGTGCTGACGTCGACACGCACCCAAGACAGGGGCCACGACCGTCTTTTTTCCTGGGCCCATCCCCGCACCGCACCGCACCTCCTTCCAATCAACGCTGTGGCGCCTGTGTCCGCGCGAGACGCGTGCGCGCCGCCTCTCTCAACATCCGTCCGCCGTCCGCCGGCCGTCCCGTTTTTCGGCCCCCAGGCCATCCGTCAACCACCACTGCCACTGCCCCTGCCCGCCCCGCACCACACCACACACCGCTGCTTGCCCCGGCCGTTGCCACCAAAGGCGCCAACCGCAGCCCGCGCGCGCCAGAAACTACAGGGACCCAGCCGACCGACGAAAATCAGAGCAATTGGCCGGGAGGATCAAAAAGAGAGCTCCGAAAACCACCGTAGCGAGGCGTGGGAGGAAACGTTACGAGAAGCAGAAAGGGACCAGGAAAAATTCTGGAAATTTCTTAAAACTCGTAAACTAAACACGAAACATCTACATCTACATGGGGAAGGAACGACCCCACAGACCGAGCTGAAGCACTGGCGGATTCACTAGAAAGGCAATTCCAAGCACCAGAAGCGGTAGATGGCGAAACTGATGACCACCAGGAAATGGTACTCAGAAGGGTAAAACCGCATCCTAAGTGCCCCGATCAGAACATCTTTCACAATCCAATAAACGCAGAAACCCCGTATCTTATCACATCACAAACATACACACATCCTAAGAAGGCATCAGGCCCAGATTCCATCAAACCGCAACTACTACATCACCTACCTCCAGCAACTATCAATTATCTATCTAACATCAGTATATAATGCTTGCTTCAGACTAAACTACTTGGAAACAGGCCCGAGTCATCACATTACCAAAGCCAAACAAGGACTTATTATTTCCGCAAAACTATAGGCCAACTTCCTTGGAAAGGTCCTCGGAAAGCTCATTCAAACTGAACTGAAGAAATTCAATTCTTAAAGGATAACAACATAATCATCCCACAACAATTCCGATTCCGCGAAGAACACAGCACCACCCACCAGGTGACCAGACTAGTCGAGCACATATGTCAGGCCAGAAACATTAGACACAGTACTGGAGCAGTCCTGCTTGACATTGGAAAAGCATTCGGATAACGCCTTATCTACAAGCTCCACCAGTACAACTGCCCCATCCACATTATTGCTTCTTTTCTCCGCAACAGAGCATTCTATGTCCATGTACCAGGAGCGGCAAGTAACACTAGATCCATAGAGGCTGGAGTCCCGCAAGGCTCAGTGCTGGGGCCCATTCTCTACTCAATATACACAAACAAACAGCTGGGAGGACACTTGTCACTATTTGCAGACGACACTGCAGTCTACCGCAGCAGTTTCTAACCTGCAATATAGAGTCACAAAAATAGAGCAACACCTACAATCCATCCAGAAATGGGCTAACCAAAAAAACAATAAACGCGGAGAAAACCCAAGCAATACAATACGATTCACATTCAAAAAGAATACCTCCTAACCTGCGTATACGCCTCAGAAATAACAATCTTCCATGGTCAGGCACAATAAAGTATCTAGGCATCAAGCTGGACAAGAGGTTGACATTTAGAGACCACGTTACACACGTTTGTAACAAGGCTGCACCAGCAATATTCAGACTGTGCCCAATCATCAAAGGAAACAGAATAAATATGCGCGCCAAAAAGAAAATCTTCAAAACCGTCATAGGAACCAGCCATCACTTACGGCTCTGAAAATCTGGTCAATGGCCGCAGACACCAACATAACAAGAGTAAAAAAAAGGGTGCACAACAAATAATTCAGAATTGCTGCTGATGCCGGCCGGTACCAGACAAACCGAGACATATACACAAACCATAACATACTCAAAATCCCGGAAATCATCCAAACAAAAATCCATAAAGTTTTTTTTTTTTTTTCCCACCAAACCACGGATTCGAACCACCCACTCATCAGAAATCTGGGACAAAATCCACCCGACCCAAGAACGACATTTCCCATCACGACAAAACACCACAAACTACAACATACCATGATAAACAAAAATAAAATACAAACACCATAACACTCACTCAAACAACAAACATCTACACACACCCAAGAGACCCTATCATCCCATCATTTTGTTACCCAACATAATCAGACAGAAGGCAGGGATCAAGGACAGATCCGGTCCTTCGAGTACAGGGGGTAAAAAAATACCCATCAGACCAGCTCGCTCTCTCTCTCTCTCTCTCTCTCTCTCTCTCTCTCTCTCTCTCTCCGTGCCGACGCTGCCCCGCACACGCGTTCGGCCGACACCACACGACAGGTCTTTGGGGCCCCGCCACTGCGCACACGCACGCCTCCTCCTCTTCCTTAGTTCTTTTTCGCTTTTCTTTTCTCCCCCGCCCCCCCGCTCTCACCGCCACATCATCCCGCAACCCTTGGGGGATGTTTCCCAACATCAACGCGCCCCAATTCCACTCTCTGCCCGTGCCGCACTCTCCACTTTGCTTCTCCCCGTCCCCTACACACACGACTACCGAAACCCCGGTTGACACACCTTCTCGTAGGACAGGGGTGCGTGCGTGCGTTGTCTTGACGGTGACAGCAACAGCAACGGATCCGTCCATCCCATTCCCCCCACTCGGTAAAGAACCATGTTCAACCCACACTACACAACAAGGGGGGCACACACGAACGCGAAAGAAAGGGCAGGGCAGGGGCAACTATCTCGTACACATTCTTCCTCAGAACCCACATATCGCATCAACGAACGGCAGGCCAATTGCGGACTCAGCCGTGTCAGGCAAATCCAACCCAACCAACACCTCCCACGGAAACCCTGACACTGATCCAGCAGTACGTCCACATACATCGCCACACCAAATACGGGTGACGAGTGAGCAACAAATGGAACAATACACAACAAGGGCTGACCTAATAAAAACTGCACGTCACGTCATACCTTCCAGACAGACGCAGTTCCGACGGGACGGCGGAACCGTATACGTACCTTTCAGCCACAACAACCGACCGACTGGACACGCCCGCGTCTCCAGCCAGCCAACCACCAGGGCCACACAGCCCGCAAGTTTCAGCGTCAACACTTCTTAACGTACGTTGCAAACTTTTCAAAACATTGCCACACACACACACACACACACACACCACGAAAAGCGTCAACCTCTCTCACACTGGATACACTCAACACTTTTTGTCGGCGGAGCTTGAGGCCAACGGTTGACACACCCCCACCGGCCACACAGGTTTCCCTTTGAAAATTGCAGTGACGGAGACGGTTGTTTCCGAGAGCGCGAGCTGGACGGAGCTGCGGCGCCGCCGCCGCCGCCGAGGGGTAATGAACGCACGCGATGCCGCATGACAGCCCATCACCCAAAGTTTCACCCACAACTGCACAGGTCGCACCCCCTTTTCGCGCCATACTAGTGTCGATCGTCAATTACAGCTGACGGTGTTCGCATTTGCCACTTGACGGGGGGGAAAAGAAAACAAACATCTGACACGCCATGTGTTTCTCTCTCTCTGTTACATCTAGGTCATTCGGCAGCCACTGTAAAAAAAAAAAATATTTTTACGACATGGTTGGGTAAGTGATTTAAAGACAACAATTGTGGGTCACACACCATAGACCATTTCGATAGTGTTCTTGTTCTTCTCTGTTTCCTTTTTTTATCGCTCAATTGAAATAAAACCTGGGGATGATGCAATGCTGCGATATGGCACAACCGTCGTCCATTGTACACAACTCGGGAACAAAAAGAAACCAATTCAGGGAACGTTCGTTCCTTCACAACGTTTCTTTCAACGCACTTGGTCTTTACCATCCTGTATTCAACACACATTTCCTTTCATCAAACTAGGGCATTTCCATAACAGTATTTGCAATACTGCTTCTTCGACGTCATTTCACCATCTCAACTAGAGACAAACAAACAAACAACAAAATAGGAAAACAGCCTTGAGAACCCCGTCCACCAAATTTCAGTTAGCACGGCATCCAAGATTCTTTTCCGGGGAGTGCAGTGCAGCTGACGCTGCTCAGACCATATACCGTCGCCAGTCTCACTCAACTCTTGCGCATTCCATTCTACGCTACGTGACTATGCAAAAATGAATGAATCAAACCCGCCCAGAGAGCGTCTTGTGCGAGGGGACACACGATATAGAGAACAACAAAACACACAGGGGACACCACCAAAGTTGGAGAGAACGTTTCCACCACGGCAGCCGCGCCGTTACGCGCTTTTTTTTTTTTTTTTTTTTTTTTTTTTTTCCTCCCCCCCACTGCACACCTCCGACACCACGGGAACGTTCACCGTCCCGTTGCCCTACACTGGCGTTTTCTTTTCAACCCCCCACCCTATTCCTCGCTCCCCGGACATTCGACCGATCACAAAGTGCAACCTCTCGTTACCGTCGGGTGCCCCTCTTCATCCCCGGGGCGCCAACAACAAAACAAAAACACCACCGACGCCGTCGTCTCGCGTCACCTCACTCAACTGAGCGGAAAATACACGTACATCCAGAATGACGACACCGCCTCCACAAACAAAAACCAGACGTCAGACGTCAGGTCGAAAGAGGGCACCGTACGTCGTGGCGCGTGGTCTCCTAACTCACCTCGCGCGTACAAATACAATGCAATGCGTGTCTCCTCACGTTCACACACACCACCTCCACGCTCCACTTTTACGTCGCCCAACCAACCAACTAACTAACTTAACCCACCCGCTCGGCGTAGAAGCAGCTGTAGGCGGCAACGTGTTTCTCACCCTCGCCACCAACGGTGTGACATCCGACAATCGCGGTTTGCTTTCCGTTCCACACCTCCGGCCATACCATACAAAGGGGACAAAAAAAAAAAATATATATATATCAAACAAGCCAACTCCAGCGATCCGCCCCCCTAACACCAACACGTCTCGAAACACCCACGCCCACGACCCGGCTGTGGCTAAAGTGCGTATCCCAACGTCACACCAAAACCAAAGGCGCCGGCGCCGCACCACACCACACCACAAGCTACAGCTACAGCTGTGCCGCCGTCCACCCGCTCACAACAACAACAATTCCGCCCTTCCCGCAAAGGCATTTTGGTGGCCCTGAAAAGGGCCGTTTTTTTTTTCTTTTCTTCGCCGCGCCGCGGACGAGCCTCCCATTTCCAAGAGCCACCTCCTTACTTGGAGCTCGTGTACTTGGTCACCGCCTTCGTGCCCTCGCTCACCGCGTGCTTGGCCAGCTCGCCAGGCAGCAAGAGCCGCACAGCGGTCTGGATCTCGCGGGACGTGATGGTCGAGCGCTTGTTGTAGTGCGCCAGGCGAGAAGCCTCGGCCGCAATGCGCTCGAAAATGTCGTTCACGAAGCTGTTCATGATGCTCATCGCCTTCGAAGAGATGCCCGTGTCCGGGTGCACCTGCTTCAGCACCTTGTAGATGTAGATGGCATAGCTCTCCTTCCTCTTGCGCTTCTTCTTCTTGTCGCCCTTCGAAATGTTCTTCTGCGCCTTGCCAGCCTTCTTGGCGGCTTTCCCGCTAGTCTTGGGCGGCATCACGAACAAACAGGCAGGCAGGCAGGCAGGCACGCGCAGTCAGTCAGTCAAGCGCTCCGCTCCAGTCAGCGTCTCCCCACACAGTGGCACCCGCCGCACGCCGACGCCGCACCTTTACCAGCTCGCCCTGCTGCGGCCGCCGACCAATGGGGCGCGCGCGCAACCGGCCGCCGCACCCGAGCCCATAAAGGACCCCCACCCCGCCGGCGCCGGCACGCACTCCGCTGCTCGACTCGCTGCGGCTCGCACCGTTCGGGGCGTTGTGCTTTTCTTTCTCGCTTCTTTCCAAACTAGCCCATCGCCATGTCCGGACGCGGAAAGGGAGGCAAAGTCAAGGGCAAGTCAAAGTCCCGCTCAAGCAGGGCTGGGCTCCAGTTCCCGGTCGGCAGAATCCACCGCCTCCTGCGCAAGGGAAACTACGCCGAGCGCGTCGGCGCCGGGGCGCCCGTCTACCTCGCCGCCGTCATGGAGTACCTCGCGGCTGAGGTGCTCGAGCTGGCCGGAAACGCGGCCCGCGACAACAAGAAGACGCGCATCATCCCGCGCCACCTGCAGCTCGCCATACGCAACGACGAGGAGCTCAACAAGCTCTTGTCGGGCGTCACCATCGCACAGGGAGGTGTCCTGCCCAACATCCAGGCCGTCCTGCTGCCAAAGAAGACCGAGAAGAAGGCCTAAAAGAGAGACAGCGCAATCGGCAACCGCCGCGTGCTCCCTTGGCACGCAGCGCGCCATTTGCCGCCTCGGCTCAAAAAAACAAAACACAATCGGCCCTTTTCAGGGCCACCACACAAACCTACGTCCAAAGCAGAATTCCAGTCGTTCGTCGCACCACTTTTCTCTCTCTCTCTCTCTCTCTCTCTCTCTCTTTCTGTGTACGGTTTTTCCTTCTTACACACACAGGCGCCGCCATCTTGTACACACGTACTTGGCCACCTCCTCCACTCCACTCCACGCACGCACAGTCTCGCGACCATTAACCAGCACACGTGGCGCACAACAACACACCTCAAAAATAACCCCTCGGCACTCAGCCGCGCCGCAACACACAGCCCATCCACCGACAAGAAGCATACAAGCAAAGAGGGAGGGGAAGGAAGGAAGGAAGGAAGGAGCTCACACAACGCAAGGGCACGCTTCCTTCCCTCCCAACCGCACCGCACACCACGTCAAAAAAAACTCCAAACAAAACTAAAAGGCCAAGTAGACTAAAAAGGAAAAGAAAAACCAGCAACACAGACTCTTTCGCACTTTTCAACTTCCGATCACTGTGGTGGCCCTGAAAAGGGCCGTTTTTCAATCTATCTCTCTTTCCTTCCTTCGGTCTCACACCGCCTAACCGCCGAAACCGTACAGGGTGCGCCCCTGCCTCTTCAGGGCGTACACCACGTCCATGGCCGTCACAGTCTTGCGCTTGGCGTGCTCAGTGTACGTCACCGCGTCGCGGATCACGTTCTCCAGGAACACCTTCAGCACTCCGCGCGTCTCCTCGTAGATCAGACCAGAGATGCGCTTCACGCCGCCCCTGCGCGCCAGGCGGCGGATCGCGGGCTTCGTGATGCCCTGGATGTTGTCGCGCAACACCTTGCGGTGCCGCTTGGCGCCACCCTTGCCGAGCCCCTTTCCTCCCTTGCCGCGGCCTGTCATTCTTCTTCTTCAAGCGTCTCAACCACAATAATATAAAAAACAGAAAGCAAGGCAAGCTCCTCACCCGGCGCTAGCGAGTCGGCTACGGTTGTGGCGCCCAGCGCGCGCGCCGCCCCCCTATATAGACTCTGGGGCCCCGCGGCCCGCCCTCCCCTCCCCCCACCACCGCGCACCGAGGGCATATAAGCGCAGCACCCGGGGCGCGCGGGCCCGTTGTCAAGGCAGCACCGGACGCCGTCGCGCACGCATATCCTCCACGCCGCATCCGCATCCGCATCCGCAGTAGCCATGGCCCGGACAAAGCAAACGGCCCGCAAGTCCACCGGCGGAAAGGCGCCGCGCAAACAGCTCGCCACCAAGGCGGCGAGGAAGAGCGCGCCCGCCACCGGCGGCGTCAAGAAGCCCCACCGCTACAGGCCGGGCACCGTCGCCCTGCGAGAAATCAGGCGCTACCAGAAGAGCACAGAGCTGCTCATCCGCAAGCTGCCATTCCAGCGCCTAGTGCGCGAGATCGCCCAGGACTTCAAGACCGACCTGCGCTTCCAGAGCTCCGCAGTCATGGCCCTGCAGGAGGCCAGCGAGGCCTACCTCGTCGGCCTCTTCGAAGACACCAACCTGTGCGCAATCCACGCCAAGCGAGTCACCATCATGCCCAAGGACATCCAGCTCGCGCGCCGCATCCGCGGCGAGCGCGCCTAAACCCGCACACCGCCAAACAAACAAAACGGCCCTTTTCAGGGCCACTAACGTCTCTCCGTCGCGAGCAAAACTTTGTCGGTCGCAACGACTAGTTCCCCACTCACTCTCCAGTCCAGTCGTCCCACCCCCGGCCCGGCCCGGCGCCGCCGTTTCCAAAAAAAAAAAAACAAAGCACCGCACCGGCCGAGCCAAGTCGCAAGCGTCAATAGCGCCACCCACACAGGCCACGGCACAAAACGTGACGCCCGGAAAGCAAAGCAAAGCAAAAAAGACTATTCCAAAACCACCACCAAGACAAACAAACAAACGCGGCGCAAAATAAATAGGTAAAAATAATAAAAGTAAAATACACTGTATGTAACACCAACCGCGCGCCGCCGCCCACGCCCGCCAACGACCCCACAATCCAACCACCATCCACACATGAAACAAACAAACGCCAGCAAGCAAGACAGACAGACAGACAGACAAGGCAACCGACCGACCACGACACGACAATCAACACCTTCCCGACGTGCTTTGATGGCCCTGAGAAGGGCCGTTTTTGTTTTTGTCCGGGACCGCGCGACAGCCTCTGGTTGCGCGCCGGCCACCAGGCGACGGTGTCAACCGCCAACCCTTCCCTGCCCTTTTTACTTCTTCTTCTTGGGCGAAGCCTTCGCCTTAGACGGCGTCGCCGTCGCCTTCTTCGGGCGCGGCGCCTTCGGCTTCTTCGTCGGAACCTTGGCGGCCTTCTTCGCCTTCGACGGCGACTTGGCCTTGGCCGGCTTGGCCGCAGCCGCCTTCTTCGCACCCGCGGGAGCGGCCGACGCCGCAGACGCCTTCTTGGCGGCGCCCGCCTTCCGACCGGTCGCCGCCTTCACGCCGCCAGCCTTCTTTGCGCCGGCCGCACGGGCCCCCTTCTTCTCCTTGCTGGCCGGAGCGGCGCGCTTCTTCTTCGCACCACCGCCGCCACCACGAGCCTTGCCGCCCTCGGCCGCCCCGCCGCCGGCGCCGGCAAGCTTGAAAGAGCCCGACGCGCCCTTCCCCTTCGTCTGCACCAGCTCGCCAGCCACGACGGCCGACTTGAGGTACTTCTTGATAAAGGGCGCCAGCTTCTCCGCGTCCAGCTTGTAGTGCGCGGCAATGTACTTCTTGATCGCCTGCAGCGACGACCCGCCGCGCTCCTTCAGACTCTTGATGGCGGCCGTCACCATCTCAGAGGTGCGCGGGTGCGCAGGCTTGGCGCGCGGCTTCTTCGCAGACGACGCAGACTTGGCCTTCTTCGTAGTGCCGGTGGCGGCGGGTGCCGCGGCAGTCTCGTTCGTAGCCGCCTGGTCTGCCATCTTTTGCTTGTTCTCTTTTCTTTTTTCCCCTTGGTTTCGCTTCCTTCTCTCCTTCGACGACGCACAACAGCGAGGGGCGCGCAGCAGAGAATAGCCGCGCACGCTGCTGCTGCTGCTGCTGTTCGACCTTACGGGTCTGCCCTGACCCGTGCAGGAGCAGGCTAAGCAGTCAACTGCTATTCCTGCGGGAGCCTTTCGTTTCGGAGGGACTAACTCTCTTCTTGGATTGGCCTCTGGTTGGTTTCTTCGTGGATGGGGATGTCCTGTGTCTATTGCGGAAGTTTTCACTCCCGCAACAGGTCAGGCCAGCGTGTTGTTGGCCTGTGGTGTGCAGGATGGCCCAGATCCCTGATGAGCCGGTTGTCGGACCGTTCGGCCCGCTCGTAGAAGGCCCGCGCCGATTGCTTGAAGCGGTCGCGGAGGAGGGGTATTCCGGTCTGCTCGTGTAGCCGAGCGGTCGAGTATAGCCTCGGCAGGCGCAGAGCGAGCTTGAGCGCCCTGTTCTGCACCCTCTGCAGCTTGCTGATGTGTGTCTCGGCCGCGTTGCCCCACACCACAGCCGCGTATTCCAGCACTGGACGTACCAGCGCCAGGTACAGCGTGATGCCGTGGTGAGGAGGCAGCGCAGACGAGGGATTGAGCAGAGGGTACAGGACGCGTAGGCGCCCTATTGCTCTGCCCCTGACGTCCTCGATGTGCGGCTTCCATGTCAGCTTGTGGTCCAATGTGACACCCAGGTAGCGGCCGGTCTTGCTCCATGGGACGGGGCTGCCCATGACGGTGACTGGCGGAAGATCGGGCGGCAGTGGTCGTCTAGTGAACACCACCGCCTGGCTCTTCGCCGCGTTTTGTTTGAGGCGCCACTTGGTCGACCAGGCGCCAAGAGCCTCGCAACCTCGTTGGAGAAGACGGCGCATCTCGACCGCCTTCATGCTCCGCACGAACAGCGCAGTGTCGTCAGCATATAGTGCCAACTTCACCGGCGTCACGCGCGGAGCGTCGGCGGTGTACAGAGAGTACAGTAGGGGCCCAAGAACGGACCCCTGCGGCACTCCAGCACGGATGTATCGGTGGGTGGATGTCCCGTCTTCCAGCCTGACATGGAAGGACCGCTCGGCTAGGTATGACCGGAGGAGGACTCCGTGCGACGTCGGTACCCCGTGCACAAAAAGTTTGTACACGAGGCCGTCGTGCCACACGGAGTCGAATGCCCTAGAGACGTCCAGGAACACCGCCCCAAGGTATTCCCGAGTCTCCAGGGCGCGCATGGCTTCTTCTACCATCCGCATCAGCTGGTGGACGGTGGAATGGCCCCTCCTAAAGCCGAACTGCTCGTCGGGAATGATGCCTTCCGCTGTCACGTGGCGGAGCAGGCGTCTGGCGTACAGGCGCTCGAACACCTTCGAGAGTGCCGGCAGCAGACTGATTGGCCTATAGTTGGCGGCGTCCCGTGGGTCCTTGTTTGCCTTGGGGATTGCCACCACCTCTGCATGTTTCCATACAGAGGGGTAGACCCCAGAGCGAAGGACCTGGTTGAAGATGCCCGCCAGGAATGGGTGTGCACCCGCCGGCAGGCTCTTCAGCAGATGGTTGGTGACGCCGTCAGCCCCGCCAGCCTTCTTGGTGTTGAGCGCCGTTATCTGCACGGCCACCTCCTCCTCGGTGATGGGGTCGATCTCGTCCGCGGCGTCCCTGGCTTCCAGGAACACTGGGAGCTGCTCCTCAACCCGGTGGAGGTGCTCCTCGTCGATGTTATCATCCACCGGGGTGAATGACAGCTCGAAGTGGTCCGCCAGGGCGCCTGCCTTGCCGTCCGGGCTGCAGACGACATCTTGTCCGACGAGTAGCGGCGGGACGCGTTGCCTTCTGCGTAGGAAGGACTTCACAGTCCGCCACGCGCTGCCGTCCTCGGTGTTGAGGGAGGCGACGAAGTCTGTCCATACGTTGTTCCTGTGCGCCTCAGCCGCCGCTTTGATGTCTCTCCGCATGCGGTTGAGGCGCCGTTTCGTTGCGGGTTGGCGCGTGAGCTGCCACTCCCGGAAGAGGCGGTTCTTCTCCCGTATTGCGTCCCGGATGGGAGGCGGCAGGTTACGGGAGAAGTCCCTGGTACCCTGTGGAGGAGCAGGGGAGGCCGCATCGGCTGCCTGCAGCAGCTGACGCGTGAAGAATTGAAGGGCGGCATCCGCCCCCACTGCCGCGGGGTCAGGTGAGTCCGCCAGTGATGCCAGGACGTTGTCCTGAAATCGATCGCTGTCCAGGCGCCGGTACGTCTGCCGACGTGGCGGGAGCGTGGCTCCAGCGATGTCGATTCCATAGACCACCGGCAGGTGGTCGGACGACATCGCACACCGCGTGGTGGCGGTCGTGTGGTGCCCGATGCCTTTTATGACGGCGACGTCGAGCACGTCCGACCGCCCCCTGGCCGGGAAGATGGTGTGGTCCTGTGGGCCCAGTACCAGGGCGCCATTCCTCTGGGCTGCGCGAAGAAGTCGGCGGCCACTGACGTTCGTGAGGCGGGAGTTCCATTCCGGGTGTTTCGCATTGAAGTCACCCGCAATGAAGACCCTCCCCCCAATCGCCAGCAGTGCGTCGACGTCTGCCTCCTGGAGGTGTCCACGTGGTGGCCTGTATGCAGCCACGAAGGTTATTTGCCCCACAGCCGTCGTGACGTTCACCCCGGTGACTTCCAGGGTGGCCATGGCGGGGAGCAGCACCTGGTGGTGCCGGAGTGAGGCGCGGACGTAGATGGCGGTACCCCCGCCTGCCGTCGGCCTGTCGTTGCGGTAGCAAACATAGTTTGCTACCTTCACAAGAACTCCTGGCTTGAGGTGAGTTTCGCAGATCAGGCACAGGTCGATGGCCTCGTCCTGCATGAACTGACGAAACTCACCCTGTTGTGGAAACAGGCTGTTGGCATTGAAACCACAGATGGTCAGACCGTGGATAAGGACGTTATCCATGGTGTGGTTTCGTGGCGACGGTAGCGGCCTGGAGGGCCCCCGTTACGGCGGTGACGAGCACCGGCAGTTGCTGTAGCAGGGCAGAGAGGGAGCTCAACATTGCTCCCAGGTCTGCTGCTTCTGGTCGCGGAATTGCTGCAGGAGGTGCTGCGGTTGCGGGTGCGTGGGCGGCGGGGCGCAGCGGAGTGGCTGCGTCCGTTAGCGGGACCGCACGCCTAGCAGCTTGCGGCCTGTCTGAGGTGGGGGGACGGTTTAGCCGTCCGCCCTGGTGTTGGTCGTCCTGGGCGCCAGTTGCTTCGTTGGGCGCCTTGGTGGTCGCGACATCCGCCCGCCGCCCCCTGGGGGCGTCCGAGGACTCCCCCTTGGTGGCAGAGGCGAAGCTGGTGCCTGGTTGCACCTTTCGTGCCGGTGCCGCACGTCCTTGCTGCCGTGGGCCGCGTTTGAAGGCGGCGCAGCCTCTGTAGCTCGCCACATGTGGCTCGCTACAGTTGCAGCACTTGGGCGCCTCCTCCCTCTTCTTTGTGCAGTCTCGACTCTGGTGGGAGTCGGCGCACTTGACGCAGCGGGCCGGCATCGTGCAGTAGCGCGCCACGTGGTCAAGCCCTTGGCAGGAGAAGCACTGGGCGCGCCTCCCCTTGGCCTTGAGCGGCTCCACTTCCACTGCAATCCTGGCCACCATCTGCACCTGGAAAATTTTGCGGTTTTCGAGGTTGTCCGGGAGGACAACCAAGAACAGTGGCATGGGCCTCCTCGTCCTGGGCGACTTCATGAGCGTGACCGAGCTGGCCATGAAGCCCAGCCCAGCTAGTTCACCCTTGAGGTGGTCGGTCTCCATCTTCAGCGGGAGGCGGCGAAAAACCACCTTCAGCTGCTTCATTGGCTCCGCATTGTGGGTGTAGCAATGCAGCTTCTCCTTCTCTATGAGCCGCATGGCAGCCCGGTACTCCTCCATTGTGCCGATCGAAACTCTGTACAAGTCCCGACCGGCACATTTAATCTTGGCGGTGGACGATACCGTCTGGAACTTCTCGAGGAAGGACTGGTACGTGTCCTTCCACGATACTGTAATCGGTGGCGGGGCGGGTGCCCGCCTCTTGGGTGCCTCAGCTTCGTCCATGGGCTCCGGCTCGTCAGGAACGTCGACGAATGAGTTCGCTGTCGGCAGCGGCTGAACTCTCTCAAGCCGTTTGGCCCGAGCAGTGTGCCGCCGCTTCGGGACAACGAAGCCGTCGTCGGTCCCCTGATCTGCCTCCGAGTGGGCAGCAGCTTCTGGCGTCTTCTTCTTCTGACTTTGCATGCAGGTAGAATCAGAGATGGCGGCGGAATCTTCCTCCTCCGCAGCTGCAGGCCTCTTTCTAGAGGGCTGCGCTGTATCCATGGTTTCCGCCTCTAGCAGTTCGCCAAGGTTGGCCTCTGGGATTGTGCTGTCTCGTGGCAGGGCAGTGGCGTGCTCTGTCGTCGCGCCTGACGGTACAGCAAACGGCGTATCTGAGGTCTCTTCACTGGCTCCCGACGGTACGCTCACATCTTCGAATACCTCGCAGCCAAGTGACCTCAGGTGCTGTTGGAACGCGCGGAGTGCTCGTTCGTCGGCTTCCTGTTCAGGGTACACAATGCCCCGCGATAGTCGGTGTACAACTAGGTACACCTGCTCTGGTGTGAGCGGGCTAGTGCGCATTGGGTGTACCGCAGCGCAGTCCGCAGTCGATTGCAGCGTCGTCATACGTGGGGGGCCGGATGCAGCCGCCGACAGAGCTGCCTCGGTCGCCCGAGGTAGTCCCGCCGCGCGGCAGTCCGCCGCTCCCTGCGCCTGCGTAACGCAGTCCTCCTCGCTCGGCATCCTAACTCGGAGTGCCGCGCACGCGCCTGGCCCAGCCAGTGTCGCGGGCGGGCGCGGACGGCCGAGAGAGCGGCCGCCCGCCGCTCCCTGCGCCTGCGTAACGCGGTCCTCCTCGCTCGGCATCCTAACTCGGAATGCCGCGCACGCGCCTGGCCCAGCCAGTGTCGCGGGCGGGCGCGGACGGCCGAGAGAGCGGCCGCCACTCGGCGCGCCGCCGCGCCGCCGCGCCGCGCCTCCCGCGCTTGCTACCGCCCAACGTCCGACAGCCTGCGCGGAGCAGCCCCCAACCTGCGCCGCAACCACCCGCGCCATTCAAACCACCGAGGATGGGGCTACACACACCGACACCACGGTCGCCAACCAGTCGCCGCGGCGGCGCCGCAAACCACGGCCAAACTGCAGCCACCGCGCGCCACAGCCTGGGTCGGCCCGCCGAGAATCGCCGCCCCCGCCCAAATGCCGCCCCCACAGCCCCAGCCGACGACCCGCCACAATGGCCAAACCTTCGTCAAAACTCCCACACCGTCGCCGCGGCAGCCCGGCCACCGCGGCCGGCGCCACAGCCACACGAGCCGAGTCGTGCGGCGATGACGGCCGTGCACAAACGCACCTCCGCCGCCCCATCGCCTTCCGCCGTTTTCCCGATCGGCCCGCAGCCGTCGGGCCACGGCCGCGGGCCGTCCTCCTCCTCTCGCCTCGCCCGCCAACACCCACAGCCCTTCCAACACATTTTTTTTTTCTTTTTCCTTTTTTTTTTTTTACTTTTTTACGATCGCCGCCTGCGCAACATGGCACCGGCCGACGGAGCGCCAACCCCCCCGCCACAGGCGAAAACAAAACAACGATAAACAAACAAACAAAATAAATTACCAGCCAGCCCCAACTACAGACACACCGAATCTGCCCTCACAGCCGACCTTACACGCCTCAACGTCAAAAACAAAGGTGGTTTCTTTCTTTCAACGGTTACCTTACCTTAGGTTACGTCAACGTTAGGCTAAGAAGGCGTCAGGGTTAGGTTAAGCGTTGACGTGACGTCACGTCTTAACGTAGGCGTTAAGCTAAGGTTGCGGTCACGTACGTTAGGTTAAGGCGACTTGGGGGTTGGCCTAAGAGCTTAGGTTAGGTTACGTTAGTTTAGGTGGCTGCGTTAAGGGGCTTAAAGAAGTTTAGGAGGTTAAGGCGTCGAGGCGGCCGCACCCCCTTAGCTGCTGCGGCTCGGCCACGCCACGCCACGCCACGCTTTGGGGTTTCATAAGGTCGCGCGGCGGGTCGTCGGCACGCCGCAAAGGACAAAACTGCAAGACGACGTCGAAAAACAAACAACAGGTAAAAAATAAATAAGTAAAAATAAACGACGCCGACAGGCGGGGATCAGCAGAACAAGCAGATTCCGGAGAGCGAACGAGACACACACACACGCACGCACACACACAAACCCCCCCGAGCCGAGAGAGCACAGAGCACCACCACGTGTCGGCCTCCGCTCACCCGACTCGGCTGGGCTGGGCTGGGCTGGCGGCCGGGCCGGATGCACGTACACGTACGGCTACAGCCACTACCCGTACACAGCCGCTCTTCACGCAACACCAGCCAAATGGCGCGCCCGCGGCTCGTCGCGGTCGCAACGCCACGCCGGCACACTTTCGGCACCACCGTTTTCGCGCGCACCGCAAACAAAACGCAGCCGACACACACAGAGAGAGAGAGAGAGAAAAAAAAAAAAAAAAAAAAACACAGAGCGCGAGACGGGCGGCGGCGCACCTTTCGCCAGCCGGCAGGCAATCGACTCGCCCAGTACGACAAACGCGCACGCCACCCCACCCACCAACCAACCAACCAACCAGTCGTCGTCGTCGTCGTCGTCGTCGTCGTCGTCGTCCCGAAATCAAACAAACTCTCAAAAGCACAGCCCCTGCTGCCAACGGACGCAGGCGCCACGCAGCTCCCTTCCCGCCACACTCGATTCGCAGCGCAACTCACCCGGCACACCGTCAAACGACGGGCTGGGCTCGCCGCATCGCCGCAACCTACACACCTTCCCCGCCACGACGCACAGCCCCACCAGACGCCCGTGCCGCAACGACACTACTGCACTACCACTACCGCACTACTCCTCTCGCCCTTGCCATACACGACACAACACGCCAAAAAATGAAAATCCAAATACAAACAAAAACACCGCCCCCACGACCCAAACACATGCACGGCGCGCCAACACACGCGAGGCAAGGCACGCAGCAAACGGCGTCCCCTCCGCGTCGCGCCATCAACCTACACACACAAGGCAACCAACAACAGCCAGCCAGCCAGCCCCACTCTCACGCCGCAAAAACAGAAAACACACCGAAACCGCCAAACGCCGCACATTCGCGCTTCGCACTTACCACACACCTCTCGGCATCCGTTTCGCACACAACGGCGCGACGCACAATACATCATCACGGGCTACGCACGCACACCGCGACCCACTTTTTTACGACGCCCTCGGCAGAGCACACGTGCCCACGCCCACACACAGTCGACACAACGACGCAGCGCGCAGCAGACGCGGCCGCAACACGTACCTCCCCGACGACGCGCCAACACCGCCAGCCACTGCTCACTCGCCCAAGCAACCCGTGCACACAACTGCCACACGCGTCCACCACGCCGCCGCCAACCACCCGCCCGCCAGGGGGCGCTCACGTCCGCGACAACAGCGCGGCACCGCCGGACCGGGCCGGGCCGGGCCGGGCCGGGCCGAACCGGGCCGAGCCGCCGCCTCCTCTCCACTCGGCACGCCACGTCCTGCTTGCAAAACACATGGCTCGTCCCTCTGTACACACAACGCGCCTGCCTGCGGTCGCCGCCGGCATCTATCTACCTGCGCATCGGAGCCAGGCCGGCAAGCCCACACTTAAATAATGCACTTCAACCAGCCAAACAAACCCACTCTTCCTTTCTTTGCACAGCGCATGCAACAGCAGCCCCAGGAGCCGGGCCCGCCGCCAGCGTCTCCTCCTCCTCCTCTGGGCACAGCCAGCCAGCCGTACCCACCGCCCCGCCCCTGCTCTGCAGAACAAGAAAAAACGAAAAAGTACCAACACACGCACCCAAAGCGTAAGCCAGACAAGACCAGCCTCTCCAAGGCCACACACACGCAAAAAAACAAAAAAACAAAAACACTACAACAGAATAAAATGAAAAAGAAAAAGCAAGCTGTCGCCTCGCCCCCGCCCGTCCCCCCACCCCACCACATTCGCCCCCTCCGCTTGTTTTCCTTTCTACAATTTCCCTCTTTTCCACCCAATATCCCGCCGCGGTTTACGGGCACCGGCCGATTTTGCGCCCGCCCACATGTGTGCCTACTCCCCACCACCATTCCCTCCGCAGCCCGCAGCCCGCAGCCCGCTTTTCCCCCCCTCCCTGCCCACACCACACCACACCACACCACACCACACCACACCGACGGTGCTGACGTCGACACGCACCCAAGACAGGGGCCACGACCGTCTTTTTTCCTGGGCCCATCCCCGCACCGCACCGCACCTCCTTCCAATCAACGCTGTGGCGCCTGTGTCCGCGCGAGACGCGTGCGCGCCGCCTCTCTCAACATCCGTCCGCCGTCCGCCGGCCGGCCCGTTTTTCGGCCCCCAGGCCATCCGTCAACCACCACTGCCACTGCCCCTGCCCGCCCCGCACCACACCACACACCGCTGCTTGCCCCGGCCGTTGCCACCAAAGGCGCCAACCGCAGCCCGCGCGCGCCAGAAACTACAGGGACCCAGCCGACCGACGAAAATCAGAGCAATTGGCCGGGAGGATCAAAAAGAGAGCTCCGAAAACCACCGTAGCGAGGCGTGGGAGGAAACGTTACGAGAAGCAGAAAGGGACCAGGAAAAATTCTGGAAATTTCTTAAAACTCGTAAACTAAACACGAAACATCTACATCTACATGGGGAAGGAACGACCCCACAGACCGAGCTGAAGCACTGGCGGATTCACTAGAAAGGCAATTCCAAGCACCAGAAGCGGTAGATGGCGAAACTGATGACCACCAGGAAATGGTACTCAGAAGGGTAAAACCGCATCCTAAGTGCCCCGATCAGAACATCTTTCACAATCCAATAAACGCAGAAACCCCGTATCTTATCACATCACAAACATACACACATCCTAAGAAGGCATCAGGCCCAGATTCCATCAAACCGCAACTACTACATCACCTACCTCCAGCAACTATCAATTATCTATCTAACATCAGTATATAATGCTTGCTTCAGACTAAACTACTTGGAAACAGGCCCGAGTCATCACATTACCAA
Source organism: Schistocerca gregaria (assembly GCF_023897955.1). Classification (NCBI taxonomy): domain Eukaryota; kingdom Metazoa; phylum Arthropoda; class Insecta; order Orthoptera; family Acrididae; genus Schistocerca; species Schistocerca gregaria. The sequence goes on from NW_026062357.1 coordinate 46,899, forward strand.
AGCCAAACAAGGACTTATTATTTCCGCAAAACTATAGGCCAACTTCCTTGGAAAGGTCCTCGGAAAGCTCATTCAAACTGAACTGAAGAAATTCAATTCTTAAAGGATAACAACATAATCATCCCACAACAATTCCGATTCCGCGAAGAACACAGCACCACCCACCAGGTGACCAGACTAGTCGAGCACATATGTCAGGCCAGAAACATTAGACACAGTACTGGAGCAGTCCTGCTTGACATTGGAAAAGCATTCGGATAACGCCTTATCTACAAGCTCCACCAGTACAACTGCCCCATCCACATTATTGCTTCTTTTCTCCGCAACAGAGCATTCTATGTCCATGTACCAGGAGCGGCAAGTAACACTAGATCCATAGAGGCTGGAGTCCCGCAAGGCTCAGTGCTGGGGCCCATTCTCTACTCAATATACACAAACAAACAGCTGGGAGGACACTTGTCACTATTTGCAGACGACACTGCAGTCTACCGCAGCAGTTCTAACCTGCAATATAGAGTCACAAAAATAGAGCAACACCTACAATCCATCCAGAAATGGGCTAACCAAAAAAACAATAAACGCGGAGAAAACCCAAGCAATACAATACGATTCACATTCAAAAAGAATACCTCCTAACCTGCGTATACGCCTCAGAAATAACAATCTTCCATGGTCAGGCACAATAAAGTATCTAGGCATCAAGCTGGACAAGAGGTTGACATTTAGAGACCACGTTACACACGTTTGTAACAAGGCTGCACCAGCAATATTCAGACTGTGCCCAATCATCAAAGGAAACAGAATAAATATGCGCGCCAAAAAGAAAATCTTCAAAACCGTCATAGGAACCAGCCATCACTTACGGCTCTGAAAATCTGGTCAATGGCCGCAGACACCAACATAACAAGAGTAAAAAAAAGGGTGCACAACAAATAATTCAGAATTGCTGCTGATGCCGGCCGGTACCAGACAAACCGAGACATATACACAAACCATAACATACTCAAAATCCCGGAAATCATCCAAACAAAAATCCATAAAGTTTTTTTTTTTTTTCCCACCAAACCACGGATTCGAACCACCCACTCATCAGAAATCTGGGACAAAATCCACCCGACCCAAGAACGACATTTCCCATCACGACAAAACACCACAAACTACAACATACCATGATAAACAAAAATAAAATACAAACACCATAACACTCACTCAAACAACAAACATCTACACACACCCAAGAGACCCTATCATCCCATCATTTTGTTACCCAACATAATCAGACAGAAGGCAGGGATCAAGGACAGATCCGGTCCTTCGAGTACAGGGGGTAAAAAAATACCCATCAGACCAGCTCGCTCTCTCTCTCTCTCTCTCTCTCTCTCTCTCTCTCTCTCTCTCTCTCCGTGCCGACGCTGCCCCGCACACGCGTTCGGCCGACACCACACGACAGGTCTTTGGGGCCCCGCCACTGCGCACACGCACGCCTCCTCCTCTTCCTTAGTTCTTTTTCGCTTTTCTTTTCTCCCCCGCCCCCCGCTCTCACCGCCACATCATCCCGCAACCCTTGGGGGATGTTTCCCAACATCAACGCGCCCCAATTCCACTCTCTGCCCGTGCCGCACTCTCCACTTTGCTTCTCCCCGTCCCCTACACACACGACTACCGAAACCCCGGTTGACACACCTTCTCGTAGGACAGGGGTGCGTGCGTGCGTTGTCTTGACGGTGACAGCAACAGCAACGGATCCGTCCATCCCATTCCCCCCCACTCGGTAAAGAACCATGTTCAACCCACACTACACAACAAGGGGGGCACACACGAACGCGAAAGAAAGGGCAGGGCAGGGGCAACTATCTCGTACACATTCTTCCTCAGAACCCACATATCGCATCAACGAACGGCAGGCCAATTGCGGACTCAGCCGTGTCAGGCAAATCCAACCCAACCAACACCTCCCACGGAAACCCTGACACTGATCCAGCAGTACGTCCACATACATCGCCACACCAAATACGGGTGACGAGTGAGCAACAAATGGAACAATACACAACAAGGGCTGACCTAATAAAAACTGCACGTCACGTCATACCTTCCAGACAGACGCAGTTCCGACGGGACGGCGGAACCGTATACGTACCTTTCAGCCACAACAACCGACCGACTGGACACGCCCGCGTCTCCAGCCAGCCAACCACCAGGGCCACACAGCCCGCAAGTTTCAGCGTCAACACTTCTTAACGTACGTTGCAAACTTTTCAAAACATTGCCACACACACACACACACACACACACCACGAAAAGCGTCAACCTCTCTCACACTGGATACACTCAACACTTTTTGTCGGCGGAGCTTGAGGCCAACGGTTGACACACCCCCACCGGCCACACAGGTTTCCCTTTGAAAATTGCAGTGACGGAGACGGTTGTTTCCGAGAGCGCGAGCTGGACGGAGCTGCGGCGCCGCCGCCGCCGCCGAGGGGTAATGAACGCACGCGATGCCGCATGACAGCCCATCACCCAAAGTTTCACCCACAACTGCACAGGTCGCACCCCCTTTTCGCGCCATACTAGTGTCGATCGTCAATTACAGCTGACGGTGTTCGCATTTGCCACTTGACGGGGGGGAAAAGAAAACAAACATCTGACACGCCATGTGTTTCTCTCTCTCTGTTACATCTAGGTCATTCGGCAGCCACTGTAAAAAAAAAAAATATTTTTACGACATGGTTGGGTAAGTGATTTAAAGACAACAATTGTGGGTCACACACCATAGACCATTTCGATAGTGTTCTTGTTCTTCTCTGTTTCCTTTTTTTATCGCTCAATTGAAATAAAACCTGGGGATGATGCAATGCTGCGATATGGCACAACCGTCGTCCATTGTACACAACTCGGGAACAAAAAGAAACCAATTCAGGGAACGTTCGTTCCTTCACAACGTTTCTTTCAACGCACTTGGTCTTTACCATCCTGTATTCAACACACATTTCCTTTCATCAAACTAGGGCATTTCCATAACAGTATTTGCAATACTGCTTCTTCGACGTCATTTCACCATCTCAACTAGAGACAAACAAACAAACAACAAAATAGGAAAACAGCCTTGAGAACCCCGTCCACCAAATTTCAGTTAGCACGGCATCCAAGATTCTTTTCCGGGGAGTGCAGTGCAGCTGACGCTGCTCAGACCATATACCGTCGCCAGTCTCACTCAACTCTTGCGCATTCCATTCTACGCTACGTGACTATGCAAAAATGAATGAATCAAACCCGCCCAGAGAGCGTCTTGTGCGAGGGGACACACGATATAGAGAACAACAAAACACACAGGGGACACCACCAAAGTTGGAGAGAACGTTTCCACCACGGCAGCCGCGCCGTTACGCGCTTTTTTTTTTTTTTTTTTTTTTTTTTTTTTCCTCCCCCCCACTGCACACCTCCGACACCACGGGAACGTTCACCGTCCCGTTGCCCTACACTGGCGTTTTCTTTTCAACCCCCCACCCTATTCCTCGCTCCCCGGACATTCGACCGATCACAAAGTGCAACCTCTCGTTACCGTCGGGTGCCCCTCTTCATCCCCGGGGCGCCAACAACAAAACAAAAACACCACCGACGCCGTCGTCTCGCGTCACCTCACTCAACTGAGCGGAAAATACACGTACATCCAGAATGACGACACCGCCTCCACAAACAAAAACCAGACGTCAGACGTCAGGTCGAAAGAGGGCACCGTACGTCGTGGCGCGTGGTCTCCTAACTCACCTCGCGCGTACAAATACAATGCAATGCGTGTCTCCTCACGTTCACACACACCACCTCCACGCTCCACTTTTACGTCGCCCAACCAACCAACTAACTAACTTAACCCACCCGCTCGGCGTAGAAGCAGCTGTAGGCGGCAACGTGTTTCTCACCCTCGCCACCAACGGTGTGACATCCGACAATCGCGGTTTGCTTTCCGTTCCACACCTCCGGCCATACCATACAAAGGGGACAAAAAAAAAAAATATATATATATCAAACAAGCCAACTCCAGCGATCCGCCCCCCTAACACCAACACGTCTCGAAACACCCACGCCCACGACCCGGCTGTGGCTAAAGTGCGTATCCCAACGTCACACCAAAACCAAAGGCGCCGGCGCCGCACCACACCACACCACAAGCTACAGCTACAGCTGTGCCGCCGTCCACCCGCTCACAACAACAACAATTCCGCCCTTCCCGCAAAGGCATTTTGGTGGCCCTGAAAAGGGCCGTTTTTTTTTTCTTTTCTTCGCCGCGCCGCGGACGAGCCTCCCATTTCCAAGAGCCACCTCCTTACTTGGAGCTCGTGTACTTGGTCACCGCCTTCGTGCCCTCGCTCACCGCGTGCTTGGCCAGCTCGCCAGGCAGCAAGAGCCGCACAGCGGTCTGGATCTCGCGGGACGTGATGGTCGAGCGCTTGTTGTAGTGCGCCAGGCGAGAAGCCTCGGCCGCAATGCGCTCGAAAATGTCGTTCACGAAGCTGTTCATGATGCTCATCGCCTTCGAAGAGATGCCCGTGTCCGGGTGCACCTGCTTCAGCACCTTGTAGATGTAGATGGCATAGCTCTCCTTCCTCTTGCGCTTCTTCTTCTTGTCGCCCTTCGAAATGTTCTTCTGCGCCTTGCCAGCCTTCTTGGCGGCTTTCCCGCTAGTCTTGGGCGGCATCACGAACAAACAGGCAGGCAGGCAGGCAGGCACGCGCAGTCAGTCAGTCAAGCGCTCCGCTCCAGTCAGCGTCTCCCCACACAGTGGCACCCGCCGCACGCCGACGCCGCACCTTTACCAGCTCGCCCTGCTGCGGCCGCCGACCAATGGGGCGCGCGCGCAACCGGCCGCCGCACCCGAGCCCATAAAGGACCCCCACCCCGCCGGCGCCGGCACGCACTCCGCTGCTCGACTCGCTGCGGCTCGCACCGTTCGGGGCGTTGTGCTTTTCTTTCTCGCTTCTTTCCAAACTAGCCCATCGCCATGTCCGGACGCGGAAAGGGAGGCAAAGTCAAGGGCAAGTCAAAGTCCCGCTCAAGCAGGGCTGGGCTCCAGTTCCCGGTCGGCAGAATCCACCGCCTCCTGCGCAAGGGAAACTACGCCGAGCGCGTCGGCGCCGGGGCGCCCGTCTACCTCGCCGCCGTCATGGAGTACCTCGCGGCTGAGGTGCTCGAGCTGGCCGGAAACGCGGCCCGCGACAACAAGAAGACGCGCATCATCCCGCGCCACCTGCAGCTCGCCATACGCAACGACGAGGAGCTCAACAAGCTCTTGTCGGGCGTCACCATCGCACAGGGAGGTGTCCTGCCCAACATCCAGGCCGTCCTGCTGCCAAAGAAGACCGAGAAGAAGGCCTAAAAGAGAGACAGCGCAATCGGCAACCGCCGCGTGCTCCCTTGGCACGCAGCGCGCCATTTGCCGCCTCGGCTCAAAAAAACAAAACACAATCGGCCCTTTTCAGGGCCACCACACAAACCTACGTCCAAAGCAGAATTCCAGTCGTTCGTCGCACCACTTTTCTCTCTCTCTCTCTCTCTCTCTCTCTCTCTTTCTGTGTACGGTTTTTCCTTCTTACACACACAGGCGCCGCCATCTTGTACACACGTACTTGGCCACCTCCTCCACTCCACTCCACGCACGCACAGTCTCGCGACCATTAACCAGCACACGTGGCGCACAACAACACACCTCAAAAATAACCCCTCGGCACTCAGCCGCGCCGCAACACACAGCCCATCCACCGACAAGAAGCATACAAGCAAAGAGGGAGGGGAAGGAAGGAAGGAGCTCACACAACGCAAGGGCACGCTTCCTTCCCTCCCAACCGCACCGCACACCACGTCAAAAAAAACTCCAAACAAAACTAAAAGGCCAAGTAGACTAAAAAGGAAAAGAAAAACCAGCAACACAGACTCTTTCGCACTTTTCAACTTCCGATCACTGTGGTGGCCCTGAAAAGGGCCGTTTTTCAATCTATCTCTCTTTCCTTCCTTCGGTCTCACACCGCCTAACCGCCGAAACCGTACAGGGTGCGCCCCTGCCTCTTCAGGGCGTACACCACGTCCATGGCCGTCACAGTCTTGCGCTTGGCGTGCTCAGTGTACGTCACCGCGTCGCGGATCACGTTCTCCAGGAACACCTTCAGCACTCCGCGCGTCTCCTCGTAGATCAGACCAGAGATGCGCTTCACGCCGCCCCTGCGCGCCAGGCGGCGGATCGCGGGCTTCGTGATGCCCTGGATGTTGTCGCGCAACACCTTGCGGTGCCGCTTGGCGCCACCCTTGCCGAGCCCCTTTCCTCCCTTGCCGCGGCCTGTCATTCTTCTTCTTCAAGCGTCTCAACCACAATAATATAAAAAACAGAAAGCAAGGCAAGCTCCTCACCCGGCGCTAGCGAGTCGGCTACGGTTGTGGCGCCCAGCGCGCGCGCCGCCCCCCTATATAGACTCTGGGGCCCCGCGGCCCGCCCTCCCCTCCCCCCACCACCGCGCACCGAGGGCATATAAGCGCAGCACCCGGGGCGCGCGGGCCCGTTGTCAAGGCAGCACCGGACGCCGTCGCGCACGCATATCCTCCACGCCGCATCCGCATCCGCATCCGCAGTAGCCATGGCCCGGACAAAGCAAACGGCCCGCAAGTCCACCGGCGGAAAGGCGCCGCGCAAACAGCTCGCCACCAAGGCGGCGAGGAAGAGCGCGCCCGCCACCGGCGGCGTCAAGAAGCCCCACCGCTACAGGCCGGGCACCGTCGCCCTGCGAGAAATCAGGCGCTACCAGAAGAGCACAGAGCTGCTCATCCGCAAGCTGCCATTCCAGCGCCTAGTGCGCGAGATCGCCCAGGACTTCAAGACCGACCTGCGCTTCCAGAGCTCCGCAGTCATGGCCCTGCAGGAGGCCAGCGAGGCCTACCTCGTCGGCCTCTTCGAAGACACCAACCTGTGCGCAATCCACGCCAAGCGAGTCACCATCATGCCCAAGGACATCCAGCTCGCGCGCCGCATCCGCGGCGAGCGCGCCTAAACCCGCACACCGCCAAACAAACAAAACGGCCCTTTTCAGGGCCACTAACGTCTCTCCGTCGCGAGCAAAACTTTGTCGGTCGCAACGACTAGTTCCCCACTCACTCTCCAGTCCAGTCGTCCCACCCCCGGCCCGGCCCGGCGCCGCCGTTTCCAAAAAAAAAAAAACAAAGCACCGCACCGGCCGAGCCAAGTCGCAAGCGTCAATAGCGCCACCCACACAGGCCACGGCACAAAACGTGACGCCCGGAAAGCAAAGCAAAGCAAAAAAGACTATTCCAAAACCACCACCAAGACAAACAAACAAACGCGGCGCAAAATAAATAGGTAAAAATAATAAAAGTAAAATACACTGTATGTAACACCAACCGCGCGCCGCCGCCCACGCCCGCCAACGACCCCACAATCCAACCACCATCCACACATGAAACAAACAAACGCCAGCAAGCAAGACAGACAGACAGACAGACAAGGCAACCGACCGACCACGACACGACAATCAACACCTTCCCGACGTGCTTTGATGGCCCTGAGAAGGGCCGTTTTTGTTTTTGTCCGGGACCGCGCGACAGCCTCTGGTTGCGCGCCGGCCACCAGGCGACGGTGTCAACCGCCAACCCTTCCCTGCCCTTTTTACTTCTTCTTCTTGGGCGAAGCCTTCGCCTTAGACGGCGTCGCCGTCGCCTTCTTCGGGCGCGGCGCCTTCGGCTTCTTCGTCGGAACCTTGGCGGCCTTCTTCGCCTTCGACGGCGACTTGGCCTTGGCCGGCTTGGCCGCAGCCGCCTTCTTCGCACCCGCGGGAGCGGCCGACGCCGCAGACGCCTTCTTGGCGGCGCCCGCCTTCCGACCGGTCGCCGCCTTCACGCCGCCAGCCTTCTTTGCGCCGGCCGCACGGGCCCCCTTCTTCTCCTTGCTGGCCGGAGCGGCGCGCTTCTTCTTCGCACCACCGCCGCCACCACGAGCCTTGCCGCCCTCGGCCGCCCCGCCGCCGGCGCCGGCAAGCTTGAAAGAGCCCGACGCGCCCTTCCCCTTCGTCTGCACCAGCTCGCCAGCCACGACGGCCGACTTGAGGTACTTCTTGATAAAGGGCGCCAGCTTCTCCGCGTCCAGCTTGTAGTGCGCGGCAATGTACTTCTTGATCGCCTGCAGCGACGACCCGCCGCGCTCCTTCAGACTCTTGATGGCGGCCGTCACCATCTCAGAGGTGCGCGGGTGCGCAGGCTTGGCGCGCGGCTTCTTCGCAGACGACGCAGACTTGGCCTTCTTCGTAGTGCCGGTGGCGGCGGGTGCCGCGGCAGTCTCGTTCGTAGCCGCCTGGTCTGCCATCTTTTGCTTGTTCTCTTTTCTTTTTTCCCCTTGGTTTCGCTTCCTTCTCTCCTTCGACGACGCACAACAGCGAGGGGCGCGCAGCAGAGAATAGCCGCGCACGCGCCTGGCCCAGCCAGTGTCGCGGGCGGGCGCGGACGGCCGAGAGAGCGGCCGCCACTCGGCGCGCCGCCGCGCCGCCGCGCCGCGCCTCCCGCGCTTGCTACCGCCCAACGTCCGACAGCCTGCGCGGAGCAGCCCCCAACCTGCGCCGCAACCACCCGCGCCATTCAAACCACCGAGGATGGGGCTACACACACCGACACCACGGTCGCCAACCAGTCGCCGCGGCGGCGCCGCAAACCACGGCCAAACTGCAGCCACCGCGCGCCACAGCCTGGGTCGGCCCGCCGAGAATCGCCGCCCCCGCCCAAATGCCGCCCCCACAGCCCCAGCCGACGACCCGCCACAATGGCCAAACCTTCGTCAAAACTCCCACACCGTCGCCGCGGCAGCCCGGCCACCGCGGCCGGCGCCACAGCCACACGAGCCGAGTCGTGCGGCGATGACGGCCGTGCACAAACGCACCTCCGCCGCCCCATCGCCTTCCGCCGTTTTCCCGATCGGCCCGCAGCCGTCGGGCCACGGCCGCGGGCCGTCCTCCTCCTCTCGCCTCGCCCGCCAACACCCACAGCCCTTCCAACACATTTTTTTTTTCTTTTTCCTTTTTTTTTTTTTACTTTTTTACGATCGCCGCCTGCGCAACATGGCACCGGCCGACGGAGCGCCAACCCCCCCGCCACAGGCGAAAACAAAACAACGATAAACAAACAAACAAAATAAATTACCAGCCAGCCCCAACTACAGACACACCGAATCTGCCCTCACAGCCGACCTTACACGCCTCAACGTCAAAAACAAAGGTGGTTTCTTTCTTTCAACGGTTACCTTACCTTAGGTTACGTCAACGTTAGGCTAAGAAGGCGTCAGGGTTAGGTTAAGCGTTGACGTGACGTCACGTCTTAACGTAGGCGTTAAGCTAAGGTTGCGGTCACGTACGTTAGGTTAAGGCGACTTGGGGGTTGGCCTAAGAGCTTAGGTTAGGTTACGTTAGTTTAGGTGGCTGCGTTAAGGGGCTTAAAGAAGTTTAGGAGGTTAAGGCGTCGAGGCGGCCGCACCCCCTTAGCTGCTGCGGCTCGGCCACGCCACGCCACGCCACGCTTTGGGGTTTCATAAGGTCGCGCGGCGGGTCGTCGGCACGCCGCAAAGGACAAAACTGCAAGACGACGTCGAAAAACAAACAACAGGTAAAAAATAAATAAGTAAAAATAAACGACGCCGACAGGCGGGGATCAGCAGAACAAGCAGATTCCGGAGAGCGAACGAGACACACACACACGCACGCACACACACAAACCCCCCCGAGCCGAGAGAGCACAGAGCACCACCACGTGTCGGCCTCCGCTCACCCGACTCGGCTGGGCTGGGCTGGGCTGGCGGCCGGGCCGGATGCACGTACACGTACGGCTACAGCCACTACCCGTACACAGCCGCTCTTCACGCAACACCAGCCAAATGGCGCGCCCGCGGCTCGTCGCGGTCGCAACGCCACGCCGGCACACTTTCGGCACCACCGTTTTCGCGCGCACCGCAAACAAAACGCAGCCGACACACACAGAGAGAGAGAGAGAGAAAAAAAAAAAAAAAAAAACACAGAGCGCGAGACGGGCGGCGGCGCACCTTTCGCCAGCCGGCAGGCAATCGACTCGCCCAGTACGACAAACGCGCACGCCACCCCACCCACCAACCAACCAACCAACCAGTCGTCGTCGTCGTCGTCGTCGTCCCGAAATCAAACAAACTCTCAAAAGCACAGCCCCTGCTGCCAACGGACGCAGGCGCCACGCAGCTCCCTTCCCGCCACACTCGATTCGCAGCGCAACTCACCCGGCACACCGTCAAACGACGGGCTGGGCTCGCCGCATCGCCGCAACCTACACACCTTCCCCGCCACGACGCACAGCCCCACCAGACGCCCGTGCCGCAACGACACTACTGCACTACCACTACCGCACTACTCCTCTCGCCCTTGCCATACACGACACAACACGCCAAAAAATGAAAATCCAAATACAAACAAAAACACCGCCCCCACGACCCAAACACATGCACGGCGCGCCAACACACGCGAGGCAAGGCACGCAGCAAACGGCGTCCCCTCCGCGTCGCGCCATCAACCTACACACACAAGGCAACCAACAACAGCCAGCCAGCCAGCCCCACTCTCACGCCGCAAAAACAGAAAACACACCGAAACCGCCAAACGCCGCACATTCGCGCTTCGCACTTACCACACACCTCTCGGCATCCGTTTCGCACACAACGGCGCGACGCACAATACATCATCACGGGCTACGCACGCACACCGCGACCCACTTTTTTACGACGCCCTCGGCAGAGCACACGTGCCCACGCCCACACACAGTCGACACAACGACGCAGCGCGCAGCAGACGCGGCCGCAACACGTACCTCCCCGACGACGCGCCAACACCGCCAGCCACTGCTCACTCGCCCAAGCAACCCGTGCACACAACTGCCACACGCGTCCACCACGCCGCCGCCAACCACCCGCCCGCCAGGGGGCGCTCACGTCCGCGACAACAGCGCGGCACCGCCGGACCGGGCCGGGCCGGGCCGGGCCGGGCCGAACCGGGCCGAGCCGCCGCCTCCTCTCCACTCGGCACGCCACGTCCTGCTTGCAAAACACATGGCTCGTCCCTCTGTACACACAACGCGCCTGCCTGCGGTCGCCGCCGGCATCTATCTACCTGCGCATCGGAGCCAGGCCGGCAAGCCCACACTTAAATAATGCACTTCAACCAGCCAAACAAACCCACTCTTCCTTTCTTTGCACAGCGCATGCAACAGCAGCCCCAGGAGCCGGGCCCGCCGCCAGCGTCTCCTCCTCCTCCTCTGGGCACAGCCAGCCAGCCGTACCCACCGCCCCGCCCCTGCTCTGCAGAACAAGAAAAAACGAAAAAGTACCAACACACGCACCCAAAGCGTAAGCCAGACAAGACCAGCCTCTCCAAGGCCACACACACGCAAAAAAACAAAAAAACAAAAACACTACAACAGAATAAAATGAAAAAGAAAAAGCAAGCTGTCGCCTCGCCCCCGCCCGTCCCCCCACCCCACCACATTCGCCCCCTCCGCTTGTTTTCCTTTCTACAATTTCCCTCTTTTCCACCCAATATCCCGCCGCGGTTTACGGGCACCGGCCGATTTTGCGCCCGCCCACATGTGTGCCTACTCCCCACCACCATTCCCTCCGCAGCCCGCAGCCCGCAGCCCGCTTTTCCCCCCCTCCCTGCCCACACCACACCACACCACACCACACCACACCACACCGACGGTGCTGACGTCGACACGCACCCAAGACAGGGGCCACGACCGTCTTTTTTCCTGGGCCCATCCCCGCACCGCACCGCACCTCCTTCCAATCAACGCTGTGGCGCCTGTGTCCGCGCGAGACGCGTGCGCGCCGCCTCTCTCAACATCCGTCCGCCGTCCGCCGGCCGGCCCGTTTTTCGGCCCCCAGGCCATCCGTCAACCACCACTGCCACTGCCCCTGCCCGCCCCGCACCACACCACACACCGCTGCTTGCCCCGGCCGTTGCCACCAAAGGCGCCAACCGCAGCCCGCGCGCGCCAGAAACTACAGGGACCCAGCCGACCGACGAAAATCAGAGCAATTGGCCGGGAGGATCAAAAAGAGAGCTCCGAAAACCACCGTAGCGAGGCGTGGGAGGAAACGTTACGAGAAGCAGAAAGGGACCAGGAAAAATTCTGGAAATTTCTTAAAACTCGTAAACTAAACACGAAACATCTACATCTACATGGGGAAGGAACGACCCCACAGACCGAGCTGAAGCACTGGCGGATTCACTAGAAAGGCAATTCCAAGCACCAGAAGCGGTAGATGGCGAAACTGATGACCACCAGGAAATGGTACTCAGAAGGGTAAAACCGCATCCTAAGTGCCCCGATCAGAACATCTTTCACAATCCAATAAACGCAGAAACCCCGTATCTTATCACATCACAAACATACACACATCCTAAGAAGGCATCAGGCCCAGATTCCATCAAACCGCAACTACTACATCACCTACCTCCAGCAACTATCAATTATCTATCTAACATCAGTATATAATGCTTGCTTCAGACTAAACTACTTGGAAACAGGCCCGAGTCATCACATTACCAAAGCCAAACAAGGACTTATTATTTCCGCAAAACTATAGGCCAACTTCCTTGGAAAGGTCCTCGGAAAGCTCATTCAAACTGAACTGAAGAAATTCAATTCTTAAAGGATAACAACATAATCATCCCACAACAATTCCGATTCCGCGAAGAACACAGCACCACCCACCAGGTGACCAGACTAGTCGAGCACATATGTCAGGCCAGAAACATTAGACACAGTACTGGAGCAGTCCTGCTTGACATTGGAAAAGCATTCGGATAACGCCTTATCTACAAGCTCCACCAGTACAACTGCCCCATCCACATTATTGCTTCTTTTCTCCGCAACAGAGCATTCTATGTCCATGTACCAGGAGCGGCAAGTAACACTAGATCCATAGAGGCTGGAGTCCCGCAAGGCTCAGTGCTGGGGCCCATTCTCTACTCAATATACACAAACAAACAGCTGGGAGGACACTTGTCACTATTTGCAGACGACACTGCAGTCTACCGCAGCAGTTCTAACCTGCAATATAGAGTCACAAAAATAGAGCAACACCTACAATCCATCCAGAAATGGGCTAACCAAAAAAACAATAAACGCGGAGAAAACCCAAGCAATACAATACGATTCACATTCAAAAAGAATACCTCCTAACCTGCGTATACGCCTCAGAAATAACAATCTTCCATGGTCAGGCACAATAAAGTATCTAGGCATCAAGCTGGACAAGAGGTTGACATTTAGAGACCACGTTACACACGTTTGTAACAAGGCTGCACCAGCAATATTCAGACTGTGCCCAATCATCAAAGGAAACAGAATAAATATGCGCGCCAAAAAGAAAATCTTCAAAACCGTCATAGGAACCAGCCATCACTTACGGCTCTGAAAATCTGGTCAATGGCCGCAGACACCAACATAACAAGAGTAAAAAAAAGGGTGCACAACAAATAATTCAGAATTGCTGCTGATGCCGGCCGGTACCAGACAAACCGAGACATATACACAAACCATAACATACTCAAAATCCCGGAAATCATCCAAACAAAAATCCATAAAGTTTTTTTTTTTTTTCCCACCAAACCACGGATTCGAACCACCCACTCATCAGAAATCTGGGACAAAATCCACCCGACCCAAGAACGACATTTCCCATCACGACAAAACACCACAAACTACAACATACCATGATAAACAAAAATAAAATACAAACACCATAACACTCACTCAAACAACAAACATCTACACACACCCAAGAGACCCTATCATCCCATCATTTTGTTACCCAACATAATCAGACAGAAGGCAGGGATCAAGGACAGATCCGGTCCTTCGAGTACAGGGGGTAAAAAAATACCCATCAGACCAGCTCGCTCTCTCTCTCTCTCTCTCTCTCTCTCTCTCTCTCTCTCTCTCTCTCCGTGCCGACGCTGCCCCGCACACGCGTTCGGCCGACACCACACGACAGGTCTTTGGGGCCCCGCCACTGCGCACACGCACGCCTCCTCCTCTTCCTTAGTTCTTTTTCGCTTTTCTTTTCTCCCCCGCCCCCCGCTCTCACCGCCACATCATCCCGCAACCCTTGGGGGATGTTTCCCAACATCAACGCGCCCCAATTCCACTCTCTGCCCGTGCCGCACTCTCCACTTTGCTTCTCCCCGTCCCCTACACACACGACTACCGAAACCCCGGTTGACACACCTTCTCGTAGGACAGGGGTGCGTGCGTGCGTTGTCTTGACGGTGACAGCAACAGCAACGGATCCGTCCATCCCATTCCCCCCCACTCGGTAAAGAACCATGTTCAACCCACACTACACAACAAGGGGGGCACACACGAACGCGAAAGAAAGGGCAGGGCAGGGGCAACTATCTCGTACACATTCTTCCTCAGAACCCACATATCGCATCAACGAACGGCAGGCCAATTGCGGACTCAGCCGTGTCAGGCAAATCCAACCCAACCAACACCTCCCACGGAAACCCTGACACTGATCCAGCAGTACGTCCACATACATCGCCACACCAAATACGGGTGACGAGTGAGCAACAAATGGAACAATACACAACAAGGGCTGACCTAATAAAAACTGCACGTCACGTCATACCTTCCAGACAGACGCAGTTCCGACGGGACGGCGGAACCGTATACGTACCTTTCAGCCACAACAACCGACCGACTGGACACGCCCGCGTCTCCAGCCAGCCAACCACCAGGGCCACACAGCCCGCAAGTTTCAGCGTCAACACTTCTTAACGTACGTTGCAAACTTTTCAAAACATTGCCACACACACACACACACACACACACCACGAAAAGCGTCAACCTCTCTCACACTGGATACACTCAACACTTTTTGTCGGCGGAGCTTGAGGCCAACGGTTGACACACCCCCACCGGCCACACAGGTTTCCCTTTGAAAATTGCAGTGACGGAGACGGTTGTTTCCGAGAGCGCGAGCTGGACGGAGCTGCGGCGCCGCCGCCGCCGCCGAGGGGTAATGAACGCACGCGATGCCGCATGACAGCCCATCACCCAAAGTTTCACCCACAACTGCACAGGTCGCACCCCCTTTTCGCGCCATACTAGTGTCGATCGTCAATTACAGCTGACGGTGTTCGCATTTGCCACTTGACGGGGGGGAAAAGAAAACAAACATCTGACACGCCATGTGTTTCTCTCTCTCTGTTACATCTAGGTCATTCGGCAGCCACTGTAAAAAAAAAAAATATTTTTACGACATGGTTGGGTAAGTGATTTAAAGACAACAATTGTGGGTCACACACCATAGACCATTTCGATAGTGTTCTTGTTCTTCTCTGTTTCCTTTTTTTATCGCTCAATTGAAATAAAACCTGGGGATGATGCAATGCTGCGATATGGCACAACCGTCGTCCATTGTACACAACTCGGGAACAAAAAGAAACCAATTCAGGGAACGTTCGTTCCTTCACAACGTTTCTTTCAACGCACTTGGTCTTTACCATCCTGTATTCAACACACATTTCCTTTCATCAAACTAGGGCATTTCCATAACAGTATTTGCAATACTGCTTCTTCGACGTCATTTCACCATCTCAACTAGAGACAAACAAACAAACAACAAAATAGGAAAACAGCCTTGAGAACCCCGTCCACCAAATTTCAGTTAGCACGGCATCCAAGATTCTTTTCCGGGGAGTGCAGTGCAGCTGACGCTGCTCAGACCATATACCGTCGCCAGTCTCACTCAACTCTTGCGCATTCCATTCTACGCTACGTGACTATGCAAAAATGAATGAATCAAACCCGCCCAGAGAGCGTCTTGTGCGAGGGGACACACGATATAGAGAACAACAAAACACACAGGGGACACCACCAAAGTTGGAGAGAACGTTTCCACCACGGCAGCCGCGCCGTTACGCGCTTTTTTTTTTTTTTTTTTTTTTTTTTTTCCTCCCCCCCACTGCACACCTCCGACACCACGGGAACGTTCACCGTCCCGTTGCCCTACACTGGCGTTTTCTTTTCAACCCCCCACCCTATTCCTCGCTCCCCGGACATTCGACCGATCACAAAGTGCAACCTCTCGTTACCGTCGGGTGCCCCTCTTCATCCCCGGGGCGCCAACAACAAAACAAAAACACCACCGACGCCGTCGTCTCGCGTCACCTCACTCAACTGAGCGGAAAATACACGTACATCCAGAATGACGACACCGCCTCCACAAACAAAAACCAGACGTCAGACGTCAGGTCGAAAGAGGGCACCGTACGTCGTGGCGCGTGGTCTCCTAACTCACCTCGCGCGTACAAATACAATGCAATGCGTGTCTCCTCACGTTCACACACACCACCTCCACGCTCCACTTTTACGTCGCCCAACCAACCAACTAACTAACTTAACCCACCCGCTCGGCGTAGAAGCAGCTGTAGGCGGCAACGTGTTTCTCACCCTCGCCACCAACGGTGTGACATCCGACAATCGCGGTTTGCTTTCCGTTCCACACCTCCGGCCATACCATACAAAGGGGACAAAAAAAAAAAAAAATATATATATCAAACAAGCCAACTCCAGCGATCCGCCCCCCTAACACCAACACGTCTCGAAACACCCACGCCCACGACCCGGCTGTGGCTAAAGTGCGTATCCCAACGTCACACCAAAACCAAAGGCGCCGGCGCCGCACCACACCACACCACAAGCTACAGCTACAGCTGTGCCGCCGTCCACCCGCTCACAACAACAACAATTCCGCCCTTCCCGCAAAGGCATTTTGGTGGCCCTGAAAAGGGCCGTTTTTTTTTTCTTTTCTTCGCCGCGCCGCGGACGAGCCTCCCATTTCCAAGAGCCACCTCCTTACTTGGAGCTCGTGTACTTGGTCACCGCCTTCGTGCCCTCGCTCACCGCGTGCTTGGCCAGCTCGCCAGGCAGCAAGAGCCGCACAGCGGTCTGGATCTCGCGGGACGTGATGGTCGAGCGCTTGTTGTAGTGCGCCAGGCGAGAAGCCTCGGCCGCAATGCGCTCGAAAATGTCGTTCACGAAGCTGTTCATGATGCTCATCGCCTTCGAAGAGATGCCCGTGTCCGGGTGCACCTGCTTCAGCACCTTGTAGATGTAGATGGCATAGCTCTCCTTCCTCTTGCGCTTCTTCTTCTTGTCGCCCTTCGAAATGTTCTTCTGCGCCTTGCCAGCCTTCTTGGCGGCTTTCCCGCTAGTCTTGGGCGGCATCACGAACAAACAGGCAGGCAGGCAGGCAGGCACGCGCAGTCAGTCAGTCAAGCGCTCCGCTCCAGTCAGCGTCTCCCCACACAGTGGCACCCGCCGCACGCCGACGCCGCACCTTTACCAGCTCGCCCTGCTGCGGCCGCCGACCAATGGGGCGCGCGCGCAACCGGCCGCCGCACCCGAGCCCATAAAGGACCCCCACCCCGCCGGCGCCGGCACGCACCCCGGGTGCTGCGCTTATATGCCCTCGGTGCGCGGTGGTGGGGGGAGGGGAGGGCGGGCCGCGGGGCCCCAGAGTCTATATAGGGGGGCGGCGCGCGCGCTGGGCGCCACAACCGTAGCCGACTCGCTAGCGCCGGGTGAGGAGCTTGCCTTGCTTTCTGTTTTTTATATTATTGTGGTTGAGACGCTTGAAGAAGAAGAATGACAGGCCGCGGCAAGGGAGGAAAGGGGCTCGGCAAGGGTGGCGCCAAGCGGCACCGCAAGGTGTTGCGCGACAACATCCAGGGCATCACGAAGCCCGCGATCCGCCGCCTGGCGCGCAGGGGCGGCGTGAAGCGCATCTCTGGTCTGATCTACGAGGAGACGCGCGGAGTGCTGAAGGTGTTCCTGGAGAACGTGATCCGCGACGCGGTGACGTACACTGAGCACGCCAAGCGCAAGACTGTGACGGCCATGGACGTGGTGTACGCCCTGAAGAGGCAGGGGCGCACCCTGTACGGTTTCGGCGGTTAGGCGGTGTGAGACCGAAGGAAGGAAAGAGAGATAGATTGAAAAACGGCCCTTTTCAGGGCCACCACAGTGATCGGAAGTTGAAAAGTGCGAAAGAGTCTGTGTTGCTGGTTTTTCTTTTCCTTTTTAGTCTACTTGGCCTTTTAGTTTTGTTTGGAGTTTTTTTTGACGTGGTGTGCGGTGCGGTTGGGAGGGAAGGAAGCGTGCCCTTGCGTTGTGTGAGCTCCTTCCTTCCTTCCTTCCTTCCCCTCCCTCTTTGCTTGTATGCTTCTTGTCGGTGGATGGGCTGTGTGTTGCGGCGCGGCTGAGTGCCGAGGGGTTATTTTTGAGGTGTGTTGTTGTGCGCCACGTGTGCTGGTTAATGGTCGCGAGACTGTGCGTGCGTGGAGTGGAGTGGAGGAGGTGGCCAAGTACGTGTGTACAAGATGGCGGCGCCTGTGTGTGTAAGAAGGAAAAACCGTACACAGAAAGAGAGAGAGAGAGAGAGAGAGAGAGAGAGAAAAGTGGTGCGACGAACGACTGGAATTCTGCTTTGGACGTAGGTTTGTGTGGTGGCCCTGAAAAGGGCCGATTGTGTTTTGTTTTTTTGAGCCGAGGCGGCAAATGGCGCGCTGCGTGCCAAGGGAGCACGCGGCGGTTGCCGATTGCGCTGTCTCTCTTTTAGGCCTTCTTCTCGGTCTTCTTTGGCAGCAGGACGGCCTGGATGTTGGGCAGGACACCTCCCTGTGCGATGGTGACGCCCGACAAGAGCTTGTTGAGCTCCTCGTCGTTGCGTATGGCGAGCTGCAGGTGGCGCGGGATGATGCGCGTCTTCTTGTTGTCGCGGGCCGCGTTTCCGGCCAGCTCGAGCACCTCAGCCGCGAGGTACTCCATGACGGCGGCGAGGTAGACGGGCGCCCCGGCGCCGACGCGCTCGGCGTAGTTTCCCTTGCGCAGGAGGCGGTGGATTCTGCCGACCGGGAACTGGAGCCCAGCCCTGCTTGAGCGGGACTTTGACTTGCCCTTGACTTTGCCTCCCTTTCCGCGTCCGGACATGGCGATGGGCTAGTTTGGAAAGAAGCGAGAAAGAAAAGCACAACGCCCCGAACGGTGCGAGCCGCAGCGAGTCGAGCAGCGGAGTGCGTGCCGGCGCCGGCGGGGTGGGGGTCCTTTATGGGCTCGGGTGCGGCGGCCGGTTGCGCGCGCGCCCCATTGGTCGGCGGCCGCAGCAGGGCGAGCTGGTAAAGGTGCGGCGTCGGCGTGCGGCGGGTGCCACTGTGTGGGGAGACGCTGACTGGAGCGGAGCGCTTGACTGACTGACTGCGCGTGCCTGCCTGCCTGCCTGCCTGTTTGTTCGTGATGCCGCCCAAGACTAGCGGGAAAGCCGCCAAGAAGGCTGGCAAGGCGCAGAAGAACATTTCGAAGGGCGACAAGAAGAAGAAGCGCAAGAGGAAGGAGAGCTATGCCATCTACATCTACAAGGTGCTGAAGCAGGTGCACCCGGACACGGGCATCTCTTCGAAGGCGATGAGCATCATGAACAGCTTCGTGAACGACATTTTCGAGCGCATTGCGGCCGAGGCTTCTCGCCTGGCGCACTACAACAAGCGCTCGACCATCACGTCCCGCGAGATCCAGACCGCTGTGCGGCTCTTGCTGCCTGGCGAGCTGGCCAAGCACGCGGTGAGCGAGGGCACGAAGGCGGTGACCAAGTACACGAGCTCCAAGTAAGGAGGTGGCTCTTGGAAATGGGAGGCTCGTCCGCGGCGCGGCGAAGAAAAGAAAAAAAAAACGGCCCTTTTCAGGGCCACCAAAATGCCTTTGCGGGAAGGGCGGAATTGTTGTTGTTGTGAGCGGGTGGACGGCGGCACAGCTGTAGCTGTAGCTTGTGGTGTGGTGTGGTGCGGCGCCGGCGCCTTTGGTTTTGGTGTGACGTTGGGATACGCACTTTAGCCACAGCCGGGTCGTGGGCGTGGGTGTTTCGAGACGTGTTGGTGTTAGGGGGGCGGATCGCTGGAGTTGGCTTGTTTGATATATATATTTTTTTTTTTTTTTTTGTCCCCTTTGTATGGTATGGCCGGAGGTGTGGAACGGAAAGCAAACCGCGATTGTCGGATGTCACACCGTTGGTGGCGAGGGTGAGAAACACGTTGCCGCCTACAGCTGCTTCTACGCCGAGCGGGTGGGTTAAGTTAGTTAGTTGGTTGGTTGGGCGACGTAAAAGTGGAGCGTGGAGGTGGTGTGTGTGAACGTGAGGAGACACGCATTGCATTGTATTTGTACGCGCGAGGTGAGTTAGGAGACCACGCGCCACGACGTACGGTGCCCTCTTTCGACCTGACGTCTGACGTCTGGTTTTTGTTTGTGGAGGCGGTGTCGTCATTCTGGATGTACGTGTATTTTCCGCTCAGTTGAGTGAGGTGACGCGAGACGACGGCGTCGGTGGTGTTTTTGTTTTGTTGTTGGCGCCCCGGGGATGAAGAGGGGCACCCGACGGTAACGAGAGGTTGCACTTTGTGATCGGTCGAATGTCCGGGGAGCGAGGAATAGGGTGGGGGGTTGAAAAGAAAACGCCAGTGTAGGGCAACGGGACGGTGAACGTTCCCGTGGTGTCGGAGGTGTGCAGTGGGGGGGAGGAAAAAAAAAAAAAAAAAAAAAAAAAAAAAAAGCGCGTAACGGCGCGGCTGCCGTGGTGGAAACGTTCTCTCCAACTTTGGTGGTGTCCCCTGTGTGTTTTGTTGTTCTCTATATCGTGTGTCCCCTCGCACAAGACGCTCTCTGGGCGGGTTTGATTCATTCATTTTTGCATAGTCACGTAGCGTAGAATGGAATGCGCAAGAGTTGAGTGAGACTGGCGACGGTATATGGTCTGAGCAGCGTCAGCTGCACTGCACTCCCCGGAAAAGAATCTTGGATGCCGTGCTAACTGAAATTTGGTGGACGGGGTTCTCAAGGCTGTTTTCCTATTTTGTTGTTTGTTTGTTTGTCTCTAGTTGAGATGGTGAAATGACGTCGAAGAAGCAGTATTGCAAATACTGTTATGGAAATGCCCTAGTTTGATGAAAGGAAATGTGTGTTGAATACAGGATGGTAAAGACCAAGTGCGTTGAAAGAAACGTTGTGAAGGAACGAACGTTCCCTGAATTGGTTTCTTTTTGTTCCCGAGTTGTGTACAATGGACGACGGTTGTGCCATATCGCAGCATTGCATCATCCCCAGGTTTTATTTCAATTGAGCGATAAAAAAAGGAAACAGAGAAGAACAAGAACACTATCGAAATGGTCTATGGTGTGTGACCCACAATTGTTGTCTTTAAATCACTTACCCAACCATGTCGTAAAAATATTTTTTTTTTTTACAGTGGCTGCCGAATGACCTAGATGTAACAGAGAGAGAGAAACACATGGCGTGTCAGATGTTTGTTTTCTTTTCCCCCCCGTCAAGTGGCAAATGCGAACACCGTCAGCTGTAATTGACGATCGACACTAGTATGGCGCGAAAAGGGGGTGCGACCTGTGCAGTTGTGGGTGAAACTTTGGGTGATGGGCTGTCATGCGGCATCGCGTGCGTTCATTACCCCTCGGCGGCGGCGGCGGCGCCGCAGCTCCGTCCAGCTCGCGCTCTCGGAAACAACCGTCTCCGTCACTGCAATTTTCAAAGGGAAACCTGTGTGGCCGGTGGGGGTGTGTCAACCGTTGGCCTCAAGCTCCGCCGACAAAAAGTGTTGAGTGTATCCAGTGTGAGAGAGGTTGACGCTTTTCGTGGTGTGTGTGTGTGTGTGTGTGTGTGGCAATGTTTTGAAAAGTTTGCAACGTACGTTAAGAAGTGTTGACGCTGAAACTTGCGGGCTGTGTGGCCCTGGTGGTTGGCTGGCTGGAGACGCGGGCGTGTCCAGTCGGTCGGTTGTTGTGGCTGAAAGGTACGTATACGGTTCCGCCGTCCCGTCGGAACTGCGTCTGTCTGGAAGGTATGACGTGACGTGCAGTTTTTATTAGGTCAGCCCTTGTTGTGTATTGTTCCATTTGTTGCTCACTCGTCACCCGTATTTGGTGTGGCGATGTATGTGGACGTACTGCTGGATCAGTGTCAGGGTTTCCGTGGGAGGTGTTGGTTGGGTTGGATTTGCCTGACACGGCTGAGTCCGCAATTGGCCTGCCGTTCGTTGATGCGATATGTGGGTTCTGAGGAAGAATGTGTACGAGATAGTTGCCCCTGCCCTGCCCTTTCTTTCGCGTTCGTGTGTGCCCCCCTTGTTGTGTAGTGTGGGTTGAACATGGTTCTTTACCGAGTGGGGGGGAATGGGATGGACGGATCCGTTGCTGTTGCTGTCACCGTCAAGACAACGCACGCACGCACCCCTGTCCTACGAGAAGGTGTGTCAACCGGGGTTTCGGTAGTCGTGTGTGTAGGGGACGGGGAGAAGCAAAGTGGAGAGTGCGGCACGGGCAGAGAGTGGAATTGGGGCGCGTTGATGTTGGGAAACATCCCCCAAGGGTTGCGGGATGATGTGGCGGTGAGAGCGGGGGGCGGGGGAGAAAAGAAAAGCGAAAAAGAACTAAGGAAGAGGAGGAGGCGTGCGTGTGCGCAGTGGCGGGGCCCCAAAGACCTGTCGTGTGGTGTCGGCCGAACGCGTGTGCGGGGCAGCGTCGGCACGGAGAGAGAGAGAGAGAGAGAGAGAGAGAGAGAGAGAGAGAGAGAGAGAGCGAGCTGGTCTGATGGGTATTTTTTTACCCCCTGTACTCGAAGGACCGGATCTGTCCTTGATCCCTGCCTTCTGTCTGATTATGTTGGGTAACAAAATGATGGGATGATAGGGTCTCTTGGGTGTGTGTAGATGTTTGTTGTTTGAGTGAGTGTTATGGTGTTTGTATTTTATTTTTGTTTATCATGGTATGTTGTAGTTTGTGGTGTTTTGTCGTGATGGGAAATGTCGTTCTTGGGTCGGGTGGATTTTGTCCCAGATTTCTGATGAGTGGGTGGTTCGAATCCGTGGTTTGGTGGGAAAAAAAAAAAAAACTTTATGGATTTTTGTTTGGATGATTTCCGGGATTTTGAGTATGTTATGGTTTGTGTATATGTCTCGGTTTGTCTGGTACCGGCCGGCATCAGCAGCAATTCTGAATTATTTGTTGTGCACCCTTTTTTTTACTCTTGTTATGTTGGTGTCTGCGGCCATTGACCAGATTTTCAGAGCCGTAAGTGATGGCTGGTTCCTATGACGGTTTTGAAGATTTTCTTTTTGGCGCGCATATTTATTCTGTTTCCTTTGATGATTGGGCACAGTCTGAATATTGCTGGTGCAGCCTTGTTACAAACGTGTGTAACGTGGTCTCTAAATGTCAACCTCTTGTCCAGCTTGATGCCTAGATACTTTATTGTGCCTGACCATGGAAGATTGTTATTTCTGAGGCGTATACGCAGGTTAGGAGGTATTCTTTTTGAATGTGAATCGTATTGTATTGCTTGGGTTTTCTCCGCGTTTATTGTTTTTTTGGTTAGCCCATTTCTGGATGGATTGTAGGTGTTGCTCTATTTTTGTGACTCTATATTGCAGGTTAGAACTGCTGCGGTAGACTGCAGTGTCGTCTGCAAATAGTGACAAGTGTCCTCCCAGCTGTTTGTTTGTGTATATTGAGTAGAGAATGGGCCCCAGCACTGAGCCTTGCGGGACTCCAGCCTCTATGGATCTAGTGTTACTTGCCGCTCCTGGTACATGGACATAGAATGCTCTGTTGCGGAGAAAAGAAGCAATAATGTGGATGGGGCAGTTGTACTGGTGGAGCTTGTAGATAAGGCGTTATCCGAATGCTTTTCCAATGTCAAGCAGGACTGCTCCAGTACTGTGTCTAATGTTTCTGGCCTGACATATGTGCTCGACTAGTCTGGTCACCCGGTGGGTGGTGCTGTGTTCTTCGCGGAATCGGAATTGTTGTGGGATGATTATGTTGTTATCCTTTAAGAATTGAATTTCTTCAGTTCAGTTTGAATGAGCTTTCCGAGGACCTTTCCAAGGAAGTTGGCCTATAGTTTTGCGGAAATAATAAGTCCTTGTTTGGCTTTGGTAATGTGATGACTCGGGCCTGTTTCCAAGTAGTTTAGTCTGAAGCAAGCATTATATACTGATGTTAGATAGATAATTGATAGTTGCTGGAGGTAGGTGATGTAGTAGTTGCGGTTTGATGGAATCTGGGCCTGATGCCTTCTTAGGATGTGTGTATGTTTGTGATGTGATAAGATACGGGGTTTCTGCGTTTATTGGATTGTGAAAGATGTTCTGATCGGGGCACTTAGGATGCGGTTTTACCCTTCTGAGTACCATTTCCTGGTGGTCATCAGTTTCGCCATCTACCGCTTCTGGTGCTTGGAATTGCCTTTCTAGTGAATCCGCCAGTGCTTCAGCTCGGTCTGTGGGGTCGTTCCTTCCCCATGTAGATGTAGATGTTTCGTGTTTAGTTTACGAGTTTTAAGAAATTTCCAGAATTTTTCCTGGTCCCTTTCTGCTTCTCGTAACGTTTCCTCCCACGCCTCGCTACGGTGGTTTTCGGAGCTCTCTTTTTGATCCTCCCGGCCAATTGCTCTGATTTTCGTCGGTCGGCTGGGTCCCTGTAGTTTCTGGCGCGCGCGGGCTGCGGTTGGCGCCTTTGGTGGCAACGGCCGGGGCAAGCAGCGGTGTGTGGTGTGGTGCGGGGCGGGCAGGGGCAGTGGCAGTGGTGGTTGACGGATGGCCTGGGGGCCGAAAAACGGGCCGGCCGGCGGACGGCGGACGGATGTTGAGAGAGGCGGCGCGCACGCGTCTCGCGCGGACACAGGCGCCACAGCGTTGATTGGAAGGAGGTGCGGTGCGGTGCGGGGATGGGCCCAGGAAAAAAGACGGTCGTGGCCCCTGTCTTGGGTGCGTGTCGACGTCAGCACCGTCGGTGTGGTGTGGTGTGGTGTGGTGTGGTGTGGTGTGGGCAGGGAGGGGGGGAAAAGCGGGCTGCGGGCTGCGGGCTGCGGAGGGAATGGTGGTGGGGAGTAGGCACACATGTGGGCGGGCGCAAAATCGGCCGGTGCCCGTAAACCGCGGCGGGATATTGGGTGGAAAAGAGGGAAATTGTAGAAAGGAAAACAAGCGGAGGGGGCGAATGTGGTGGGGTGGGGGGACGGGCGGGGGCGAGGCGACAGCTTGCTTTTTCTTTTTCATTTTATTCTGTTGTAGTGTTTTTGTTTTTTTGTTTTTTTGCGTGTGTGTGGCCTTGGAGAGGCTGGTCTTGTCTGGCTTACGCTTTGGGTGCGTGTGTTGGTACTTTTTCGTTTTTTCTTGTTCTGCAGAGCAGGGGCGGGGCGGTGGGTACGGCTGGCTGGCTGTGCCCAGAGGAGGAGGAGGAGACGCTGGCGGCGGGCCCGGCTCCTGGGGCTGCTGTTGCATGCGCTGTGCAAAGAAAGGAAGAGTGGGTTTGTTTGGCTGGTTGAAGTGCATTATTTAAGTGTGGGCTTGCCGGCCTGGCTCCGATGCGCAGGTAGATAGATGCCGGCGGCGACCGCAGGCAGGCGCGTTGTGTGTACAGAGGGACGAGCCATGTGTTTTGCAAGCAGGACGTGGCGTGCCGAGTGGAGAGGAGGCGGCGGCTCGGCCCGGTTCGGCCCGGTCCGGCGGTGCCGCGCTGTTGTCGCGGACGTGAGCGCCCCCTGGCGGGCGGGTGGTTGGCGGCGGCGTGGTGGACGCGTGTGGCAGTTGTGTGCACGGGTTGCTTGGGCGAGTGAGCAGTGGCTGGCGGTGTTGGCGCGTCGTCGGGGAGGTACGTGTTGCGGCCGCGTCTGCTGCGCGCTGCGTCGTTGTGTCGACTGTGTGTGGGCGTGGGCACGTGTGCTCTGCCGAGGGCGTCGTAAAAAAGTGGGTCGCGGTGTGCGTGCGTAGCCCGTGATGATGTATTGTGCGTCGCGCCGTTGTGTGCGAAACGGATGCCGAGAGGTGTGTGGTAAGTGCGAAGCGCGAATGTGCGGCGTTTGGCGGTTTCGGTGTGTTTTCTGTTTTTGCGGCGTGAGAGTGGGGCTGGCTGGCTGGCTGTTGTTGGTTGCCTTGTGTGTGTAGGTTGATGGCGCGACGCGGAGGGGACGCCGTTTGCTGCGTGCCTTGCCTCGCGTGTGTTGGCGCGCCGTGCATGTGTTTGGGTCGTGGGGGCGGTGTTTTTGTTTGTATTTGGATTTTCATTTTTTGGCGTGTTGTGTCGTGTATGGCAAGGGCGAGAGGAGTAGTGCGGTAGTGGTAGTGCAGTAGTGTCGTTGCGGCACGGGCGTCTGGTGGGGCTGTGCGTCGTGGCGGGGAAGGTGTGTAGGTTGCGGCGATGCGGCGAGCCCAGCCCGTCGTTTGACGGTGTGCCGGGTGAGTTGCGCTGCGAATCGAGTGTGGCGGGAAGGGAGCTGCGTGGCGCCTGCGTCCGTTGGCAGCAGGGGCTGTGCTTTTGAGAGTTTGTTTGATTTCGGGACGACGACGACGACGACGACGACGACGACGACGACTGGTTGGTTGGTTGGTTGGTGGGTGGGGTGGCGTGCGCGTTTGTCGTACTGGGCGAGTCGATTGCCTGCCGGCTGGCGAAAGGTGCGCCGCCGCCCGTCTCGCGCTCTGTGTTTTTTTTTTTTTTTTTCTCTCTCTCTCTCTCTCTGTGTGTGTCGGCTGCGTTTTGTTTGCGGTGCGCGCGAAAACGGTGGTGCCGAAAGTGTGCCGGCGTGGCGTTGCGACCGCGACGAGCCGCGGGCGCGCCATTTGGCTGGTGTTGCGTGAAGAGCGGCTGTGTACGGGTAGTGGCTGTAGCCGTACGTGTACGTGCATCCGGCCCGGCCGCCAGCCCAGCCCAGCCCAGCCGAGTCGGGTGAGCGGAGGCCGACACGTGGTGGTGCTCTGTGCTCTCTCGGCTCGGGGGGGTTTGTGTGTGTGCGTGCGTGTGTGTGTGTCTCGTTCGCTCTCCGGAATCTGCTTGTTCTGCTGATCCCCGCCTGTCGGCGTCGTTTATTTTTACTTATTTATTTTTTACCTGTTGTTTGTTTTTCGACGTCGTCTTGCAGTTTTGTCCTTTGCGGCGTGCCGACGACCCGCCGCGCGACCTTATGAAACCCCAAAGCGTGGCGTGGCGTGGCGTGGCCGAGCCGCAGCAGCTAAGGGGGTGCGGCCGCCTCGACGCCTTAACCTCCTAAACTTCTTTAAGCCCCTTAACGCAGCCACCTAAACTAACGTAACCTAACCTAAGCTCTTAGGCCAACCCCCAAGTCGCCTTAACCTAACGTACGTGACCGCAACCTTAGCTTAACGCCTACGTTAAGACGTGACGTCACGTCAACGCTTAACCTAACCCTGACGCCTTCTTAGCCTAACGTTGACGTAACCTAAGGTAAGGTAACCGTTGAAAGAAAGAAACCACCTTTGTTTTTGACGTTGAGGCGTGTAAGGTCGGCTGTGAGGGCAGATTCGGTGTGTCTGTAGTTGGGGCTGGCTGGTAATTTATTTTGTTTGTTTGTTTATCGTTGTTTTGTTTTCGCCTGTGGCGGGGGGGTTGGCGCTCCGTCGGCCGGTGCCATGTTGCGCAGGCGGCGATCGTAAAAAAGTAAAAAAAAAAAAAGGAAAAAGAAAAAAAAAATGTGTTGGAAGGGCTGTGGGTGTTGGCGGGCGAGGCGAGAGGAGGAGGACGGCCCGCGGCCGTGGCCCGACGGCTGCGGGCCGATCGGGAAAACGGCGGAAGGCGATGGGGCGGCGGAGGTGCGTTTGTGCACGGCCGTCATCGCCGCACGACTCGGCTCGTGTGGCTGTGGCGCCGGCCGCGGTGGCCGGGCTGCCGCGGCGACGGTGTGGGAGTTTTGACGAAGGTTTGGCCATTGTGGCGGGTCGTCGGCTGGGGCTGTGGGGGCGGCATTTGGGCGGGGGCGGCGATTCTCGGCGGGCCGACCCAGGCTGTGGCGCGCGGTGGCTGCAGTTTGGCCGTGGTTTGCGGCGCCGCCGCGGCGACTGGTTGGCGACCGTGGTGTCGGTGTGTGTAGCCCCATCCTCGGTGGTTTGAATGGCGCGGGTGGTTGCGGCGCAGGTTGGGGGCTGCTCCGCGCAGGCTGTCGGACGTTGGGCGGTAGCAAGCGCTCCTACCCACTTCTTCTTAACTTATCTTCAGTTGAGGGTAATGTAGGTTTTACCGGTAGGCATTTCCTACTTCATCTTTGTGTTCTTACGGGAGAGGAACATCGGGTTTGGATGTGTGTCATCTTTATTAGTGGCGTGTATCTGTCATCTAGTGTGGAATTTGTTTGTCATCATGTAGTTCTGCTGCGGCTTTCATCTTTGCAGCAGAGCTACAGGGCGTTTATATGTGGCCCTGTCATCATCAGGGGCTCCAAGGTTTCTGATCAATGGGTTTCCTGCCTCTTCCTTGCTGTCGTAGAATCTTCTTGTAACTTCTTTAATGCGTTGTAGGACTTCTGGTTCAGGCGTGAGTTCTCGCAGGAATCTCGTCGGGAACTGTGAGTTTACGTGTAGAATTCTTCTGAGGGCCTTGTTTTGTAAGGCTTGCAGTCTAGATAGATGTTTGGTGGCAGCATTTCCCCACACAGTGCAGGCATATTCCATGATGGGGCGAATAAACATGCGATATATGAGCAGCCCATGGTCGCTGGAGAGAGTTGAGTTCTCGTTGAGGAGGGGGTAGAGAGCCCCCAGACGCTGGTCAACTTTTCTTCGGACGGCGGTGATGTGCTGTTGCCAGGTGAGTTTTGCATCCATTATGACTCCTAGGTATGTGGCCATAGGTTGCCAGTCCATCTCCACTCCAAACAGCTGAAGCGCAGGTATCTGTGTGGGTCTTTTCCGTGTGAAGATGATTGCTTGACTCTTCTGTGCATTAAATTTCATTCTCCATTTGCGGGACCAGTTCTCGATGTTTCGGCAGGCGTCGCGTAGTCGATGATGCATGATTATGGCCCATCTGCTCCGGGTGTAGACCGCTGTGTCGTCCGCGTATAGAGCCACTTCTACACGCGGTGTCCGAGGTAGATCCGCTGTGTACAAAGAGTACAGGGTTGGCCCAAGCACTGACCCCTGCGGGACTCCAGCAGCGACAGGTCGTAGCGTCGAGGTGGCGTCGCTGATTCTGACTCGGAAGGATCGTCCTTGAAGGTAGGAAGCGAGCAGGACTACATAAGGTTTGGGAAACTGTAGGTGTTGAAGTTTCCACAGCAGTCCTGTGTGCCAAACACTATCAAAGGCACGAGAGACGTCCAAAAAGATGGCCCCACAGAATTCTCGCTGGTTGAAAGCTTGTGTGATTTCTTCTACAACTCTCAGCAGTTGATGTGTGGTTGAGTGTTGGCATCTGAATCCAAATTGCTCATCAGGCAGCATGTGATGACGATCTATGAGAGTCTTGATACGCTTCAGCAGAAGCCTCTCAAAAACCTTGCTGAGGTGAGAGAGTAGGCTAATCGGTCGGTAACTTCGAGGGTCCTTTCTGGATTTGCCTGGTTTGGGAACCGGCACAACTATGGCTTGTTTCCAGGCAGTTGGGTACTTCTTCAGACGCAGGATGATGTTGAACAGAGCGGCAATGTAGATGTATGCGTTTGGTGGTAGTTCTTTCAGCATCTTCCCGTTGATGTTATCAAGTCCTGGCGCTTTCTGGTTGTTTAGTCCGCGAATGCAGACGTCGACTTCTTCTGGAGTAATTGGTGGTATGTCCTCTTCTTCCACTCTGTCAGGTGCTTGTAGATATTCTTCAATTTCATGTTCAATCCGATGTACATGATTCCCATCCACCGGGTCGTCCACTGGTGTGAAGTTGTTTTCAAAAACGTCTGCAATGGCATTCGCTTTGTCTGCAGGAGTGTAGACGATACCATTTAGTGTTTCAAGTGGTGGTATCGTTGCCTTCCGCTTCGTGAAGAATCTGACAGTGTCCCAGGCTTCCGGATCAGGTGTAAACTCCTGCAGTTTGTCTGCCCATTGCCTGTTCCTGAAGTTTATAATGGCAGCCTTGATGCTTCTTCTCAGTAGGTTGATTCGTCGTTTCAGGGCCTGGTCCCTTGTCAGTCGCCAGTCCTTACAGAGCCTGTTCCTCTCACGTATCAGGTCAAGTATTTCCTGCGGAAGTCCTGGTCTTGTTGTCTGCTGTCTTCTAGTCATCGGTGTCGAGGTGGTAATGGCCGTTTTCAGGACGTCGTCAAGTGTCGCTATCTCAGCCTCGATGTCTTCAGCGTCCGGATGAAGTGGTAATTCTTGATTGATAACTTCCTTATACCGATCCCAGTTCGTCCTTCTGAAATTCCATTTGGGTGGCTGATGAGTCGCTTCTGCAGCCAGGCGAAAAATGACCGGCAGATGATTTGAGTTTAGTGCGTGCCGCACCTCTGCTGTCAGGAATTGATTGAGCCCCTTCGTTATGGCTATATCGATTACGTCCGGATTGCCATGAGACGGGTAGCAGGTAGGTTCATCCGGGCCGCACGCAAAGGCATTTGCCTGTTCCAGCACTTGCAGGAGGCGCCGTCCGCTGTAGGTAGTGGTCCGCGAATTCCAGGCTGCATGCTTCGCATTCATATCGCCAGCAATGAAGAGCTTTCCTCGCATCTGTAGGAGCGCTGTCGCATCCTCTACATTTAAAACTGGTTTCGGTGGTCGATATACTGCAACGAAAGTCACCATTCCCACTGATGTGTCCACTGCTATTGCTGTGGCTTCGATTGATCCCATGTCTGGTACCGGCACAGGGTAGTGTTTAATGGATCGTTTGATGTAAATTGCTGTGCCACCGCCCGCTGTAAGTCGATCCGTTCTGTAGCAGCTGTAATTCGCAATATTTGCTCGGAGTCTCGGCTTCAGATGTGTCTCAGAAATAAGGCAGATGTCGATGTTTTCGTCAATCAGGAACTGTCGTACGTCGAGTAGGTCATGATATATGCTGTTGGCATTGTAGGTAGCCACGCAAAGATCTTCAATTCTGCGAACTCGAGCCATTATGCGCTGAGTGTTGGGTTGCCAGTTGGTCGAAGCACGTTTCTAATCGTGGCTTCAACTGTTGCTGCCAGGGTCGCTGGTAGAGCTTGAATAGCCCGACTCATCTCTGTGACAGCTGTCATCATGCCAGTCATGAGCTGTACTATGTCAGCGTACGATGGTGTTGTCGGCTGCTGTGATGGTTGTGATGTTTGCTGCTGCGACGGTTGTGGTGTGGTTGTTGCCTCAGGTCTTCGCCCACGTAGTGGTGGGAAGGTAGACGGATCGGGGTTGTAGTCGTCCTCATGTCGCGCCCTTGTGGAATTTTCTTGCTGCGCCCATGCTGCAGGTCGAGACTGTTGTTGCTGCAGATGTGCGATGCGTCGCTCCATCAGCGGTGGTTGTCCAGTTTGTTGTCCTTCTGCGTAGCGCTGGCTGGCAGGGGTGCTTCTGACGACAGTGTTTCTTCTAATGCGGTTCCTTTCCCTGGATGTGAGCGGTGGCAGTCCTCTCATCCGTCGACTGGCATCTTTATGTTTTGGGCAAGTCTTGTAATTTGCGGGGTGATTGCCCCCACAAAGCCCACATTTCGCTGGTTGTTCCTTAGGAACCGGGCACTGCCGGCTGTCATGGGGTCCGCCGCATTTGACACACACCCAAGCCATCGTGCAGTGTCTGGCAACGTGATTAAATCCTTGGCAGCGGAAGCACTGCGTGATTCCGCGTTGTTTGCGTAATATTTCTGCTGTGACTTCCAGGGCAAAGAGCCTGTGGATCTGTAGAATCTTCCTGCTGTCCAGGGAGTCAGGAAGGATGACAACTCTCAGTCCGGACTTCTGGTTGGTGCCAGGCATTCGGTGGAAGTCTACAACGTGCACCGTGTAGCCCATCCGTTGCAGTTCTTCCTTTACATCTTCATTTGTGAGGGAAGCGACTACTCCTCGCAGTACCACTTTCAGCATGGGTGCCCGTACAGTTGGGAAGGTATACATGGGTATACCTCTGGCTCCAACAAGGTCCATCACGCGTACATAGTCTTCATTGGAGGAGACAGTAAGCTTCAATTTGTCTCCTCCCGCTTGTTTGGCAGAAAACGGTTGCTTCAAGTTTTCTTTGAGCCAGTCGTACAATTCCTTATATGTGTCTGGATATTGCATTACTATAGGTGGCATTCTCTCCGCCGGTTGTGAAGGCCTTTGCTGTTGTGACGCTTCGCTTTCATCCGCAGCCGAAGTTTCTTCCTCGATAGCGTTGTATCTATTTCGTGTTTCAAGCCCTTGCCCTTGCGGTGGTTGCGATGCTTGTATCTTAGCTTGCCGTTTTCTTGGCGGGTTTCGAAATCCGTCGTCCAACTGAGTTTGGTGTTGTGATGTGCGGCCGTCTTCGCTTCGTTTGCGGCTTAAAGAGCTGCCGCCATTTGCATCGGTACTGCTCCCAGTTACATTGTCGAGTTGCATAGCTTCATAAGCCGACTGTGATATCATACCGCCGTCCGTGTTCGCCGTGTTCGGAGTACTGGGTACATTTTCCAACTCCATGCTTTCTTCAGGTGGCTGAGATGCCGTCTGTGCGTTCTGCAGTTGAGGTGCAGTCGGCGCGGGTGCAAACAGTTCCGGATATGCTTGCCTAGCTCTGGCCGTTCTCGATTGCCGGGTCGTCATAGTCTCATTTCCCTGCCTCCATTGCCGGTTCGTCATCAGTGGGGGGTCAGATGAGGCCGCCGACGAAGCATGCTCCGCCGGACGGCGATCTGCCACACCCTTCGCGGAGTTATCGCCCGTTATCATCGCAGCGCAAGCGTCATACGTCTGCTCACAACGGAATACTAACTCGAACTGGGTAGCAAGCGCGGGAGGCGCGGCGCGGCGGCGCGGCGGCGCGCCGAGTGGCGGCCGCTCTCTCGGCCGTCCGCGCCCGCCCGCGACACTGGCTGGGCCAGGCGCGTGCGCGGCTATTCTCTGCTGCGCGCCCCTCGCTGTTGTGCGTCGTCGAAGGAGAGAAGGAAGCGAAACCAAGGGGAAAAAAGAAAAGAGAACAAGCAAAAGATGGCAGACCAGGCGGCTACGAACGAGACTGCCGCGGCACCCGCCGCCACCGGCACTACGAAGAAGGCCAAGTCTGCGTCGTCTGCGAAGAAGCCGCGCGCCAAGCCTGCGCACCCGCGCACCTCTGAGATGGTGACGGCCGCCATCAAGAGTCTGAAGGAGCGCGGCGGGTCGTCGCTGCAGGCGATCAAGAAGTACATTGCCGCGCACTACAAGCTGGACGCGGAGAAGCTGGCGCCCTTTATCAAGAAGTACCTCAAGTCGGCCGTCGTGGCTGGCGAGCTGGTGCAGACGAAGGGGAAGGGCGCGTCGGGCTCTTTCAAGCTTGCCGGCGCCGGCGGCGGGGCGGCCGAGGGCGGCAAGGCTCGTGGTGGCGGCGGTGGTGCGAAGAAGAAGCGCGCCGCTCCGGCCAGCAAGGAGAAGAAGGGGGCCCGTGCGGCCGGCGCAAAGAAGGCTGGCGGCGTGAAGGCGGCGACCGGTCGGAAGGCGGGCGCCGCCAAGAAGGCGTCTGCGGCGTCGGCCGCTCCCGCGGGTGCGAAGAAGGCGGCTGCGGCCAAGCCGGCCAAGGCCAAGTCGCCGTCGAAGGCGAAGAAGGCCGCCAAGGTTCCGACGAAGAAGCCGAAGGCGCCGCGCCCGAAGAAGGCGACGGCGACGCCGTCTAAGGCGAAGGCTTCGCCCAAGAAGAAGAAGTAAAAAGGGCAGGGAAGGGTTGGCGGTTGACACCGTCGCCTGGTGGCCGGCGCGCAACCAGAGGCTGTCGCGCGGTCCCGGACAAAAACAAAAACGGCCCTTCTCAGGGCCATCAAAGCACGTCGGGAAGGTGTTGATTGTCGTGTCGTGGTCGGTCGGTTGCCTTGTCTGTCTGTCTGTCTGTCTTGCTTGCTGGCGTTTGTTTGTTTCATGTGTGGATGGTGGTTGGATTGTGGGGTCGTTGGCGGGCGTGGGCGGCGGCGCGCGGTTGGTGTTACATACAGTGTATTTTACTTTTATTATTTTTACCTATTTATTTTGCGCCGCGTTTGTTTGTTTGTCTTGGTGGTGGTTTTGGAATAGTCTTTTTTGCTTTGCTTTGCTTTCCGGGCGTCACGTTTTGTGCCGTGGCCTGTGTGGGTGGCGCTATTGACGCTTGCGACTTGGCTCGGCCGGTGCGGTGCTTTGTTTTTTTTTTTTTTGGAAACGGCGGCGCCGGGCCGGGCCGGGGGTGGGACGACTGGACTGGAGAGTGAGTGGGGAACTAGTCGTTGCGACCGACAAAGTTTTGCTCGCGACGGAGAGACGTTAGTGGCCCTGAAAAGGGCCGTTTTGTTTGTTTGGCGGTGTGCGGGTTTAGGCGCGCTCGCCGCGGATGCGGCGCGCGAGCTGGATGTCCTTGGGCATGATGGTGACTCGCTTGGCGTGGATTGCGCACAGGTTGGTGTCTTCGAAGAGGCCGACGAGGTAGGCCTCGCTGGCCTCCTGCAGGGCCATGACTGCGGAGCTCTGGAAGCGCAGGTCGGTCTTGAAGTCCTGGGCGATCTCGCGCACTAGGCGCTGGAATGGCAGCTTGCGGATGAGCAGCTCTGTGCTCTTCTGGTAGCGCCTGATTTCTCGCAGGGCGACGGTGCCCGGCCTGTAGCGGTGGGGCTTCTTGACGCCGCCGGTGGCGGGCGCGCTCTTCCTCGCCGCCTTGGTGGCGAGCTGTTTGCGCGGCGCCTTTCCGCCGGTGGACTTGCGGGCCGTTTGCTTTGTCCGGGCCATGGCTACTGCGGATGCGGATGCGGATGCGGCGTGGAGGATATGCGTGCGCGACGGCGTCCGGTGCTGCCTTGACAACGGGCCCGCGCGCCCCGGGTGCTGCGCTTATATGCCCTCGGTGCGCGGTGGTGGGGGGAGGGGAGGGCGGGCCGCGGGGCCCCAGAGTCTATATAGGGGGGCGGCGCGCGCGCTGGGCGCCACAACCGTAGCCGACTCGCTAGCGCCGGGTGAGGAGCTTGCCTTGCTTTCTGTTTTTTATATTATTGTGGTTGAGACGCTTGAAGAAGAAGAATGACAGGCCGCGGCAAGGGAGGAAAGGGGCTCGGCAAGGGTGGCGCCAAGCGGCACCGCAAGGTGTTGCGCGACAACATCCAGGGCATCACGAAGCCCGCGATCCGCCGCCTGGCGCGCAGGGGCGGCGTGAAGCGCATCTCTGGTCTGATCTACGAGGAGACGCGCGGAGTGCTGAAGGTGTTCCTGGAGAACGTGATCCGCGACGCGGTGACGTACACTGAGCACGCCAAGCGCAAGACTGTGACGGCCATGGACGTGGTGTACGCCCTGAAGAGGCAGGGGCGCACCCTGTACGGTTTCGGCGGTTAGGCGGTGTGAGACCGAAGGAAGGAAAGAGAGATAGATTGAAAAACGGCCCTTTTCAGGGCCACCACAGTGATCGGAAGTTGAAAAGTGCGAAAGAGTCTGTGTTGCTGGTTTTTCTTTTCCTTTTTAGTCTACTTGGCCTTTTAGTTTTGTTTGGAGTTTTTTTTGACGTGGTGTGCGGTGCGGTTGGGAGGGAAGGAAGCGTGCCCTTGCGTTGTGTGAGCTCCTTCCTTCCTTCCTTCCTTCCCCTCCCTCTTTGCTTGTATGCTTCTTGTCGGTGGATGGGCTGTGTGTTGCGGCGCGGCTGAGTGCCGAGGGGTTATTTTTGAGGTGTGTTGTTGTGCGCCACGTGTGCTGGTTAATGGTCGCGAGACTGTGCGTGCGTGGAGTGGAGTGGAGGAGGTGGCCAAGTACGTGTGTACAAGATGGCGGCGCCTGTGTGTGTAAGAAGGAAAAACCGTACACAGAAAGAGAGAGAGAGAGAGAGAGAGAGAGAGAGAAAAGTGGTGCGACGAACGACTGGAATTCTGCTTTGGACGTAGGTTTGTGTGGTGGCCCTGAAAAGGGCCGATTGTGTTTTGTTTTTTTGAGCCGAGGCGGCAAATGGCGCGCTGCGTGCCAAGGGAGCACGCGGCGGTTGCCGATTGCGCTGTCTCTCTTTTAGGCCTTCTTCTCGGTCTTCTTTGGCAGCAGGACGGCCTGGATGTTGGGCAGGACACCTCCCTGTGCGATGGTGACGCCCGACAAGAGCTTGTTGAGCTCCTCGTCGTTGCGTATGGCGAGCTGCAGGTGGCGCGGGATGATGCGCGTCTTCTTGTTGTCGCGGGCCGCGTTTCCGGCCAGCTCGAGCACCTCAGCCGCGAGGTACTCCATGACGGCGGCGAGGTAGACGGGCGCCCCGGCGCCGACGCGCTCGGCGTAGTTTCCCTTGCGCAGGAGGCGGTGGATTCTGCCGACCGGGAACTGGAGCCCAGCCCTGCTTGAGCGGGACTTTGACTTGCCCTTGACTTTGCCTCCCTTTCCGCGTCCGGACATGGCGATGGGCTAGTTTGGAAAGAAGCGAGAAAGAAAAGCACAACGCCCCGAACGGTGCGAGCCGCAGCGAGTCGAGCAGCGGAGTGCGTGCCGGCGCCGGCGGGGTGGGGGTCCTTTATGGGCTCGGGTGCGGCGGCCGGTTGCGCGCGCGCCCCATTGGTCGGCGGCCGCAGCAGGGCGAGCTGGTAAAGGTGCGGCGTCGGCGTGCGGCGGGTGCCACTGTGTGGGGAGACGCTGACTGGAGCGGAGCGCTTGACTGACTGACTGCGCGTGCCTGCCTGCCTGCCTGCCTGTTTGTTCGTGATGCCGCCCAAGACTAGCGGGAAAGCCGCCAAGAAGGCTGGCAAGGCGCAGAAGAACATTTCGAAGGGCGACAAGAAGAAGAAGCGCAAGAGGAAGGAGAGCTATGCCATCTACATCTACAAGGTGCTGAAGCAGGTGCACCCGGACACGGGCATCTCTTCGAAGGCGATGAGCATCATGAACAGCTTCGTGAACGACATTTTCGAGCGCATTGCGGCCGAGGCTTCTCGCCTGGCGCACTACAACAAGCGCTCGACCATCACGTCCCGCGAGATCCAGACCGCTGTGCGGCTCTTGCTGCCTGGCGAGCTGGCCAAGCACGCGGTGAGCGAGGGCACGAAGGCGGTGACCAAGTACACGAGCTCCAAGTAAGGAGGTGGCTCTTGGAAATGGGAGGCTCGTCCGCGGCGCGGCGAAGAAAAGAAAAAAAAAACGGCCCTTTTCAGGGCCACCAAAATGCCTTTGCGGGAAGGGCGGAATTGTTGTTGTTGTGAGCGGGTGGACGGCGGCACAGCTGTAGCTGTAGCTTGTGGTGTGGTGTGGTGCGGCGCCGGCGCCTTTGGTTTTGGTGTGACGTTGGGATACGCACTTTAGCCACAGCCGGGTCGTGGGCGTGGGTGTTTCGAGACGTGTTGGTGTTAGGGGGGCGGATCGCTGGAGTTGGCTTGTTTGATATATATATTTTTTTTTTTTTTTTTGTCCCCTTTGTATGGTATGGCCGGAGGTGTGGAACGGAAAGCAAACCGCGATTGTCGGATGTCACACCGTTGGTGGCGAGGGTGAGAAACACGTTGCCGCCTACAGCTGCTTCTACGCCGAGCGGGTGGGTTAAGTTAGTTAGTTGGTTGGTTGGGCGACGTAAAAGTGGAGCGTGGAGGTGGTGTGTGTGAACGTGAGGAGACACGCATTGCATTGTATTTGTACGCGCGAGGTGAGTTAGGAGACCACGCGCCACGACGTACGGTGCCCTCTTTCGACCTGACGTCTGACGTCTGGTTTTTGTTTGTGGAGGCGGTGTCGTCATTCTGGATGTACGTGTATTTTCCGCTCAGTTGAGTGAGGTGACGCGAGACGACGGCGTCGGTGGTGTTTTTGTTTTGTTGTTGGCGCCCCGGGGATGAAGAGGGGCACCCGACGGTAACGAGAGGTTGCACTTTGTGATCGGTCGAATGTCCGGGGAGCGAGGAATAGGGTGGGGGGTTGAAAAGAAAACGCCAGTGTAGGGCAACGGGACGGTGAACGTTCCCGTGGTGTCGGAGGTGTGCAGTGGGGGGGAGGAAAAAAAAAAAAAAAAAAAAAAAAAAAAAAAGCGCGTAACGGCGCGGCTGCCGTGGTGGAAACGTTCTCTCCAACTTTGGTGGTGTCCCCTGTGTGTTTTGTTGTTCTCTATATCGTGTGTCCCCTCGCAC
Source organism: Schistocerca gregaria (assembly GCF_023897955.1). NCBI lineage: Eukaryota > Metazoa > Arthropoda > Insecta > Orthoptera > Acrididae > Schistocerca > Schistocerca gregaria. Next base: position 84,977 of record NW_026062357.1, read on the forward strand.
AAGACGCTCTCTGGGCGGGTTTGATTCATTCATTTTTGCATAGTCACGTAGCGTAGAATGGAATGCGCAAGAGTTGAGTGAGACTGGCGACGGTATATGGTCTGAGCAGCGTCAGCTGCACTGCACTCCCCGGAAAAGAATCTTGGATGCCGTGCTAACTGAAATTTGGTGGACGGGGTTCTCAAGGCTGTTTTCCTATTTTGTTGTTTGTTTGTTTGTCTCTAGTTGAGATGGTGAAATGACGTCGAAGAAGCAGTATTGCAAATACTGTTATGGAAATGCCCTAGTTTGATGAAAGGAAATGTGTGTTGAATACAGGATGGTAAAGACCAAGTGCGTTGAAAGAAACGTTGTGAAGGAACGAACGTTCCCTGAATTGGTTTCTTTTTGTTCCCGAGTTGTGTACAATGGACGACGGTTGTGCCATATCGCAGCATTGCATCATCCCCAGGTTTTATTTCAATTGAGCGATAAAAAAAGGAAACAGAGAAGAACAAGAACACTATCGAAATGGTCTATGGTGTGTGACCCACAATTGTTGTCTTTAAATCACTTACCCAACCATGTCGTAAAAATATTTTTTTTTTTTACAGTGGCTGCCGAATGACCTAGATGTAACAGAGAGAGAGAAACACATGGCGTGTCAGATGTTTGTTTTCTTTTCCCCCCCGTCAAGTGGCAAATGCGAACACCGTCAGCTGTAATTGACGATCGACACTAGTATGGCGCGAAAAGGGGGTGCGACCTGTGCAGTTGTGGGTGAAACTTTGGGTGATGGGCTGTCATGCGGCATCGCGTGCGTTCATTACCCCTCGGCGGCGGCGGCGGCGCCGCAGCTCCGTCCAGCTCGCGCTCTCGGAAACAACCGTCTCCGTCACTGCAATTTTCAAAGGGAAACCTGTGTGGCCGGTGGGGGTGTGTCAACCGTTGGCCTCAAGCTCCGCCGACAAAAAGTGTTGAGTGTATCCAGTGTGAGAGAGGTTGACGCTTTTCGTGGTGTGTGTGTGTGTGTGTGTGTGTGGCAATGTTTTGAAAAGTTTGCAACGTACGTTAAGAAGTGTTGACGCTGAAACTTGCGGGCTGTGTGGCCCTGGTGGTTGGCTGGCTGGAGACGCGGGCGTGTCCAGTCGGTCGGTTGTTGTGGCTGAAAGGTACGTATACGGTTCCGCCGTCCCGTCGGAACTGCGTCTGTCTGGAAGGTATGACGTGACGTGCAGTTTTTATTAGGTCAGCCCTTGTTGTGTATTGTTCCATTTGTTGCTCACTCGTCACCCGTATTTGGTGTGGCGATGTATGTGGACGTACTGCTGGATCAGTGTCAGGGTTTCCGTGGGAGGTGTTGGTTGGGTTGGATTTGCCTGACACGGCTGAGTCCGCAATTGGCCTGCCGTTCGTTGATGCGATATGTGGGTTCTGAGGAAGAATGTGTACGAGATAGTTGCCCCTGCCCTGCCCTTTCTTTCGCGTTCGTGTGTGCCCCCCTTGTTGTGTAGTGTGGGTTGAACATGGTTCTTTACCGAGTGGGGGGGAATGGGATGGACGGATCCGTTGCTGTTGCTGTCACCGTCAAGACAACGCACGCACGCACCCCTGTCCTACGAGAAGGTGTGTCAACCGGGGTTTCGGTAGTCGTGTGTGTAGGGGACGGGGAGAAGCAAAGTGGAGAGTGCGGCACGGGCAGAGAGTGGAATTGGGGCGCGTTGATGTTGGGAAACATCCCCCAAGGGTTGCGGGATGATGTGGCGGTGAGAGCGGGGGGCGGGGGAGAAAAGAAAAGCGAAAAAGAACTAAGGAAGAGGAGGAGGCGTGCGTGTGCGCAGTGGCGGGGCCCCAAAGACCTGTCGTGTGGTGTCGGCCGAACGCGTGTGCGGGGCAGCGTCGGCACGGAGAGAGAGAGAGAGAGAGAGAGAGAGAGAGAGAGAGAGAGAGAGAGAGCGAGCTGGTCTGATGGGTATTTTTTTACCCCCTGTACTCGAAGGACCGGATCTGTCCTTGATCCCTGCCTTCTGTCTGATTATGTTGGGTAACAAAATGATGGGATGATAGGGTCTCTTGGGTGTGTGTAGATGTTTGTTGTTTGAGTGAGTGTTATGGTGTTTGTATTTTATTTTTGTTTATCATGGTATGTTGTAGTTTGTGGTGTTTTGTCGTGATGGGAAATGTCGTTCTTGGGTCGGGTGGATTTTGTCCCAGATTTCTGATGAGTGGGTGGTTCGAATCCGTGGTTTGGTGGGAAAAAAAAAAAAAACTTTATGGATTTTTGTTTGGATGATTTCCGGGATTTTGAGTATGTTATGGTTTGTGTATATGTCTCGGTTTGTCTGGTACCGGCCGGCATCAGCAGCAATTCTGAATTATTTGTTGTGCACCCTTTTTTTTACTCTTGTTATGTTGGTGTCTGCGGCCATTGACCAGATTTTCAGAGCCGTAAGTGATGGCTGGTTCCTATGACGGTTTTGAAGATTTTCTTTTTGGCGCGCATATTTATTCTGTTTCCTTTGATGATTGGGCACAGTCTGAATATTGCTGGTGCAGCCTTGTTACAAACGTGTGTAACGTGGTCTCTAAATGTCAACCTCTTGTCCAGCTTGATGCCTAGATACTTTATTGTGCCTGACCATGGAAGATTGTTATTTCTGAGGCGTATACGCAGGTTAGGAGGTATTCTTTTTGAATGTGAATCGTATTGTATTGCTTGGGTTTTCTCCGCGTTTATTGTTTTTTTGGTTAGCCCATTTCTGGATGGATTGTAGGTGTTGCTCTATTTTTGTGACTCTATATTGCAGGTTAGAACTGCTGCGGTAGACTGCAGTGTCGTCTGCAAATAGTGACAAGTGTCCTCCCAGCTGTTTGTTTGTGTATATTGAGTAGAGAATGGGCCCCAGCACTGAGCCTTGCGGGACTCCAGCCTCTATGGATCTAGTGTTACTTGCCGCTCCTGGTACATGGACATAGAATGCTCTGTTGCGGAGAAAAGAAGCAATAATGTGGATGGGGCAGTTGTACTGGTGGAGCTTGTAGATAAGGCGTTATCCGAATGCTTTTCCAATGTCAAGCAGGACTGCTCCAGTACTGTGTCTAATGTTTCTGGCCTGACATATGTGCTCGACTAGTCTGGTCACCCGGTGGGTGGTGCTGTGTTCTTCGCGGAATCGGAATTGTTGTGGGATGATTATGTTGTTATCCTTTAAGAATTGAATTTCTTCAGTTCAGTTTGAATGAGCTTTCCGAGGACCTTTCCAAGGAAGTTGGCCTATAGTTTTGCGGAAATAATAAGTCCTTGTTTGGCTTTGGTAATGTGATGACTCGGGCCTGTTTCCAAGTAGTTTAGTCTGAAGCAAGCATTATATACTGATGTTAGATAGATAATTGATAGTTGCTGGAGGTAGGTGATGTAGTAGTTGCGGTTTGATGGAATCTGGGCCTGATGCCTTCTTAGGATGTGTGTATGTTTGTGATGTGATAAGATACGGGGTTTCTGCGTTTATTGGATTGTGAAAGATGTTCTGATCGGGGCACTTAGGATGCGGTTTTACCCTTCTGAGTACCATTTCCTGGTGGTCATCAGTTTCGCCATCTACCGCTTCTGGTGCTTGGAATTGCCTTTCTAGTGAATCCGCCAGTGCTTCAGCTCGGTCTGTGGGGTCGTTCCTTCCCCATGTAGATGTAGATGTTTCGTGTTTAGTTTACGAGTTTTAAGAAATTTCCAGAATTTTTCCTGGTCCCTTTCTGCTTCTCGTAACGTTTCCTCCCACGCCTCGCTACGGTGGTTTTCGGAGCTCTCTTTTTGATCCTCCCGGCCAATTGCTCTGATTTTCGTCGGTCGGCTGGGTCCCTGTAGTTTCTGGCGCGCGCGGGCTGCGGTTGGCGCCTTTGGTGGCAACGGCCGGGGCAAGCAGCGGTGTGTGGTGTGGTGCGGGGCGGGCAGGGGCAGTGGCAGTGGTGGTTGACGGATGGCCTGGGGGCCGAAAAACGGGCCGGCCGGCGGACGGCGGACGGATGTTGAGAGAGGCGGCGCGCACGCGTCTCGCGCGGACACAGGCGCCACAGCGTTGATTGGAAGGAGGTGCGGTGCGGTGCGGGGATGGGCCCAGGAAAAAAGACGGTCGTGGCCCCTGTCTTGGGTGCGTGTCGACGTCAGCACCGTCGGTGTGGTGTGGTGTGGTGTGGTGTGGTGTGGTGTGGGCAGGGAGGGGGGGAAAAGCGGGCTGCGGGCTGCGGGCTGCGGAGGGAATGGTGGTGGGGAGTAGGCACACATGTGGGCGGGCGCAAAATCGGCCGGTGCCCGTAAACCGCGGCGGGATATTGGGTGGAAAAGAGGGAAATTGTAGAAAGGAAAACAAGCGGAGGGGGCGAATGTGGTGGGGTGGGGGGACGGGCGGGGGCGAGGCGACAGCTTGCTTTTTCTTTTTCATTTTATTCTGTTGTAGTGTTTTTGTTTTTTTGTTTTTTTGCGTGTGTGTGGCCTTGGAGAGGCTGGTCTTGTCTGGCTTACGCTTTGGGTGCGTGTGTTGGTACTTTTTCGTTTTTTCTTGTTCTGCAGAGCAGGGGCGGGGCGGTGGGTACGGCTGGCTGGCTGTGCCCAGAGGAGGAGGAGGAGACGCTGGCGGCGGGCCCGGCTCCTGGGGCTGCTGTTGCATGCGCTGTGCAAAGAAAGGAAGAGTGGGTTTGTTTGGCTGGTTGAAGTGCATTATTTAAGTGTGGGCTTGCCGGCCTGGCTCCGATGCGCAGGTAGATAGATGCCGGCGGCGACCGCAGGCAGGCGCGTTGTGTGTACAGAGGGACGAGCCATGTGTTTTGCAAGCAGGACGTGGCGTGCCGAGTGGAGAGGAGGCGGCGGCTCGGCCCGGTTCGGCCCGGTCCGGCGGTGCCGCGCTGTTGTCGCGGACGTGAGCGCCCCCTGGCGGGCGGGTGGTTGGCGGCGGCGTGGTGGACGCGTGTGGCAGTTGTGTGCACGGGTTGCTTGGGCGAGTGAGCAGTGGCTGGCGGTGTTGGCGCGTCGTCGGGGAGGTACGTGTTGCGGCCGCGTCTGCTGCGCGCTGCGTCGTTGTGTCGACTGTGTGTGGGCGTGGGCACGTGTGCTCTGCCGAGGGCGTCGTAAAAAAGTGGGTCGCGGTGTGCGTGCGTAGCCCGTGATGATGTATTGTGCGTCGCGCCGTTGTGTGCGAAACGGATGCCGAGAGGTGTGTGGTAAGTGCGAAGCGCGAATGTGCGGCGTTTGGCGGTTTCGGTGTGTTTTCTGTTTTTGCGGCGTGAGAGTGGGGCTGGCTGGCTGGCTGTTGTTGGTTGCCTTGTGTGTGTAGGTTGATGGCGCGACGCGGAGGGGACGCCGTTTGCTGCGTGCCTTGCCTCGCGTGTGTTGGCGCGCCGTGCATGTGTTTGGGTCGTGGGGGCGGTGTTTTTGTTTGTATTTGGATTTTCATTTTTTGGCGTGTTGTGTCGTGTATGGCAAGGGCGAGAGGAGTAGTGCGGTAGTGGTAGTGCAGTAGTGTCGTTGCGGCACGGGCGTCTGGTGGGGCTGTGCGTCGTGGCGGGGAAGGTGTGTAGGTTGCGGCGATGCGGCGAGCCCAGCCCGTCGTTTGACGGTGTGCCGGGTGAGTTGCGCTGCGAATCGAGTGTGGCGGGAAGGGAGCTGCGTGGCGCCTGCGTCCGTTGGCAGCAGGGGCTGTGCTTTTGAGAGTTTGTTTGATTTCGGGACGACGACGACGACGACGACGACGACGACGACGACTGGTTGGTTGGTTGGTTGGTGGGTGGGGTGGCGTGCGCGTTTGTCGTACTGGGCGAGTCGATTGCCTGCCGGCTGGCGAAAGGTGCGCCGCCGCCCGTCTCGCGCTCTGTGTTTTTTTTTTTTTTTTTTTTTCTCTCTCTCTCTCTCTGTGTGTGTCGGCTGCGTTTTGTTTGCGGTGCGCGCGAAAACGGTGGTGCCGAAAGTGTGCCGGCGTGGCGTTGCGACCGCGACGAGCCGCGGGCGCGCCATTTGGCTGGTGTTGCGTGAAGAGCGGCTGTGTACGGGTAGTGGCTGTAGCCGTACGTGTACGTGCATCCGGCCCGGCCGCCAGCCCAGCCCAGCCCAGCCGAGTCGGGTGAGCGGAGGCCGACACGTGGTGGTGCTCTGTGCTCTCTCGGCTCGGGGGGGTTTGTGTGTGTGCGTGCGTGTGTGTGTGTCTCGTTCGCTCTCCGGAATCTGCTTGTTCTGCTGATCCCCGCCTGTCGGCGTCGTTTATTTTTACTTATTTATTTTTTACCTGTTGTTTGTTTTTCGACGTCGTCTTGCAGTTTTGTCCTTTGCGGCGTGCCGACGACCCGCCGCGCGACCTTATGAAACCCCAAAGCGTGGCGTGGCGTGGCGTGGCCGAGCCGCAGCAGCTAAGGGGGTGCGGCCGCCTCGACGCCTTAACCTCCTAAACTTCTTTAAGCCCCTTAACGCAGCCACCTAAACTAACGTAACCTAACCTAAGCTCTTAGGCCAACCCCCAAGTCGCCTTAACCTAACGTACGTGACCGCAACCTTAGCTTAACGCCTACGTTAAGACGTGACGTCACGTCAACGCTTAACCTAACCCTGACGCCTTCTTAGCCTAACGTTGACGTAACCTAAGGTAAGGTAACCGTTGAAAGAAAGAAACCACCTTTGTTTTTGACGTTGAGGCGTGTAAGGTCGGCTGTGAGGGCAGATTCGGTGTGTCTGTAGTTGGGGCTGGCTGGTAATTTATTTTGTTTGTTTGTTTATCGTTGTTTTGTTTTCGCCTGTGGCGGGGGGGTTGGCGCTCCGTCGGCCGGTGCCATGTTGCGCAGGCGGCGATCGTAAAAAAGTAAAAAAAAAAAAAGGAAAAAGAAAAAAAAATGTGTTGGAAGGGCTGTGGGTGTTGGCGGGCGAGGCGAGAGGAGGAGGACGGCCCGCGGCCGTGGCCCGACGGCTGCGGGCCGATCGGGAAAACGGCGGAAGGCGATGGGGCGGCGGAGGTGCGTTTGTGCACGGCCGTCATCGCCGCACGACTCGGCTCGTGTGGCTGTGGCGCCGGCCGCGGTGGCCGGGCTGCCGCGGCGACGGTGTGGGAGTTTTGACGAAGGTTTGGCCATTGTGGCGGGTCGTCGGCTGGGGCTGTGGGGGCGGCATTTGGGCGGGGGCGGCGATTCTCGGCGGGCCGACCCAGGCTGTGGCGCGCGGTGGCTGCAGTTTGGCCGTGGTTTGCGGCGCCGCCGCGGCGACTGGTTGGCGACCGTGGTGTCGGTGTGTGTAGCCCCATCCTCGGTGGTTTGAATGGCGCGGGTGGTTGCGGCGCAGGTTGGGGGCTGCTCCGCGCAGGCTGTCGGACGTTGGGCGGTAGCAAGCGCGGGAGGCGCGGCGCGGCGGCGCGGCGGCGCGCCGAGTGGCGGCCGCTCTCTCGGCCGTCCGCGCCCGCCCGCGACACTGGCTGGGCCAGGCGCGTGCGCGGCTATTCTCTGCTGCGCGCCCCTCGCTGTTGTGCGTCGTCGAAGGAGAGAAGGAAGCGAAACCAAGGGGAAAAAAGAAAAGAGAACAAGCAAAAGATGGCAGACCAGGCGGCTACGAACGAGACTGCCGCGGCACCCGCCGCCACCGGCACTACGAAGAAGGCCAAGTCTGCGTCGTCTGCGAAGAAGCCGCGCGCCAAGCCTGCGCACCCGCGCACCTCTGAGATGGTGACGGCCGCCATCAAGAGTCTGAAGGAGCGCGGCGGGTCGTCGCTGCAGGCGATCAAGAAGTACATTGCCGCGCACTACAAGCTGGACGCGGAGAAGCTGGCGCCCTTTATCAAGAAGTACCTCAAGTCGGCCGTCGTGGCTGGCGAGCTGGTGCAGACGAAGGGGAAGGGCGCGTCGGGCTCTTTCAAGCTTGCCGGCGCCGGCGGCGGGGCGGCCGAGGGCGGCAAGGCTCGTGGTGGCGGCGGTGGTGCGAAGAAGAAGCGCGCCGCTCCGGCCAGCAAGGAGAAGAAGGGGGCCCGTGCGGCCGGCGCAAAGAAGGCTGGCGGCGTGAAGGCGGCGACCGGTCGGAAGGCGGGCGCCGCCAAGAAGGCGTCTGCGGCGTCGGCCGCTCCCGCGGGTGCGAAGAAGGCGGCTGCGGCCAAGCCGGCCAAGGCCAAGTCGCCGTCGAAGGCGAAGAAGGCCGCCAAGGTTCCGACGAAGAAGCCGAAGGCGCCGCGCCCGAAGAAGGCGACGGCGACGCCGTCTAAGGCGAAGGCTTCGCCCAAGAAGAAGAAGTAAAAAGGGCAGGGAAGGGTTGGCGGTTGACACCGTCGCCTGGTGGCCGGCGCGCAACCAGAGGCTGTCGCGCGGTCCCGGACAAAAACAAAAACGGCCCTTCTCAGGGCCATCAAAGCACGTCGGGAAGGTGTTGATTGTCGTGTCGTGGTCGGTCGGTTGCCTTGTCTGTCTGTCTGTCTGTCTTGCTTGCTGGCGTTTGTTTGTTTCATGTGTGGATGGTGGTTGGATTGTGGGGTCGTTGGCGGGCGTGGGCGGCGGCGCGCGGTTGGTGTTACATACAGTGTATTTTACTTTTATTATTTTTACCTATTTATTTTGCGCCGCGTTTGTTTGTTTGTCTTGGTGGTGGTTTTGGAATAGTCTTTTCTGCTTTGCTTTGCTTTCCGGGCGTCACGTTTTGTGCCGTGGCCTGTGTGGGTGGCGCTATTGACGCTTGCGACTTGGCTCGGCCGGTGCGGTGCTTTGTTTTTTTTTTTTTGGAAACGGCGGCGCCGGGCCGGGCCGGGGGTGGGACGACTGGACTGGAGAGTGAGTGGGGAACTAGTCGTTGCGACCGACAAAGTTTTGCTCGCGACGGAGAGACGTTAGTGGCCCTGAAAAGGGCCGTTTTGTTTGTTTGGCGGTGTGCGGGTTTAGGCGCGCTCGCCGCGGATGCGGCGCGCGAGCTGGATGTCCTTGGGCATGATGGTGACTCGCTTGGCGTGGATTGCGCACAGGTTGGTGTCTTCGAAGAGGCCGACGAGGTAGGCCTCGCTGGCCTCCTGCAGGGCCATGACTGCGGAGCTCTGGAAGCGCAGGTCGGTCTTGAAGTCCTGGGCGATCTCGCGCACTAGGCGCTGGAATGGCAGCTTGCGGATGAGCAGCTCTGTGCTCTTCTGGTAGCGCCTGATTTCTCGCAGGGCGACGGTGCCCGGCCTGTAGCGGTGGGGCTTCTTGACGCCGCCGGTGGCGGGCGCGCTCTTCCTCGCCGCCTTGGTGGCGAGCTGTTTGCGCGGCGCCTTTCCGCCGGTGGACTTGCGGGCCGTTTGCTTTGTCCGGGCCATGGCTACTGCGGATGCGGATGCGGATGCGGCGTGGAGGATATGCGTGCGCGACGGCGTCCGGTGCTGCCTTGACAACGGGCCCGCGCGCCCCGGGTGCTGCGCTTATATGCCCTCGGTGCGCGGTGGTGGGGGGAGGGGAGGGCGGGCCGCGGGGCCCCAGAGTCTATATAGGGGGGCGGCGCGCGCGCTGGGCGCCACAACCGTAGCCGACTCGCTAGCGCCGGGTGAGGAGCTTGCCTTGCTTTCTGTTTTTTATATTATTGTGGTTGAGACGCTTGAAGAAGAAGAATGACAGGCCGCGGCAAGGGAGGAAAGGGGCTCGGCAAGGGTGGCGCCAAGCGGCACCGCAAGGTGTTGCGCGACAACATCCAGGGCATCACGAAGCCCGCGATCCGCCGCCTGGCGCGCAGGGGCGGCGTGAAGCGCATCTCTGGTCTGATCTACGAGGAGACGCGCGGAGTGCTGAAGGTGTTCCTGGAGAACGTGATCCGCGACGCGGTGACGTACACTGAGCACGCCAAGCGCAAGACTGTGACGGCCATGGACGTGGTGTACGCCCTGAAGAGGCAGGGGCGCACCCTGTACGGTTTCGGCGGTTAGGCGGTGTGAGACCGAAGGAAGGAAAGAGAGATAGATTGAAAAACGGCCCTTTTCAGGGCCACCACAGTGATCGGAAGTTGAAAAGTGCGAAAGAGTCTGTGTTGCTGGTTTTTCTTTTCCTTTTTAGTCTACTTGGCCTTTTAGTTTTGTTTGGAGTTTTTTTTGACGTGGTGTGCGGTGCGGTTGGGAGGGAAGGAAGCGTGCCCTTGCGTTGTGTGAGCTCCTTCCTTCCTTCCTTCCTTCCCCTCCCTCTTTGCTTGTATGCTTCTTGTCGGTGGATGGGCTGTGTGTTGCGGCGCGGCTGAGTGCCGAGGGGTTATTTTTGAGGTGTGTTGTTGTGCGCCACGTGTGCTGGTTAATGGTCGCGAGACTGTGCGTGCGTGGAGTGGAGTGGAGGAGGTGGCCAAGTACGTGTGTACAAGATGGCGGCGCCTGTGTGTGTAAGAAGGAAAAACCGTACACAGAAAGAGAGAGAGAGAGAGAGAGAGAGAGAGAGAAAAGTGGTGCGACGAACGACTGGAATTCTGCTTTGGACGTAGGTTTGTGTGGTGGCCCTGAAAAGGGCCGATTGTGTTTTGTTTTTTTGAGCCGAGGCGGCAAATGGCGCGCTGCGTGCCAAGGGAGCACGCGGCGGTTGCCGATTGCGCTGTCTCTCTTTTAGGCCTTCTTCTCGGTCTTCTTTGGCAGCAGGACGGCCTGGATGTTGGGCAGGACACCTCCCTGTGCGATGGTGACGCCCGACAAGAGCTTGTTGAGCTCCTCGTCGTTGCGTATGGCGAGCTGCAGGTGGCGCGGGATGATGCGCGTCTTCTTGTTGTCGCGGGCCGCGTTTCCGGCCAGCTCGAGCACCTCAGCCGCGAGGTACTCCATGACGGCGGCGAGGTAGACGGGCGCCCCGGCGCCGACGCGCTCGGCGTAGTTTCCCTTGCGCAGGAGGCGGTGGATTCTGCCGACCGGGAACTGGAGCCCAGCCCTGCTTGAGCGGGACTTTGACTTGCCCTTGACTTTGCCTCCCTTTCCGCGTCCGGACATGGCGATGGGCTAGTTTGGAAAGAAGCGAGAAAGAAAAGCACAACGCCCCGAACGGTGCGAGCCGCAGCGAGTCGAGCAGCGGAGTGCGTGCCGGCGCCGGGTGGTTTCGCATATTTTGACATGCTCGGACTTTGAGCAGTCTTGTGGTGGAGGTTTGTTGTCCTTTGACATTTGCTCCAAACAAGTATGTTCTTCGTTTTTGCATTTGTCATGCACCTTACTTTTTGATTTTGGCCTAACTTTTAATGCGAATTTTAATAAACCACTGTTGTCTGTTGGTGTTTGATTGTTAATCGTTTTTTAGTGTAGGATGCATTTTGGCCTCCTGTATTTGAGATTATCGGTGGGATAATTCCCGAGGTTATTTATCAGGTCGTTTTCAGAGTGACTCGCGGTTTGGTAGAATGCTACCGCGAGTTCTCTGAATCTTTCATTTAGTGCTTTCACTTCCGTTGCTTCATGGGTGTCTGCAGTGGGGAAGCGCGTCCTGACATGAATTGCCCGTCTGAGTGCTCTATTTTGTACTCTCTGCAGCCTCAGCAGGTGAGATTTGGCTGCATAGCCCCAGACTGGGCAGGCATACTCAATGATAGGGCGGACAAGCGTGCAGTACAGCCTTACTCCTGTAGTTGCCGCCAAGCTGCTTTCAATGTTGAGGAGGGGGTAAATGTTGTTGAGTCTGGCGCTGGCCTTCCTCCTAATGTCTTCGATGTGTGTGCGCCAAGTCAGTCTTTTGTCAAGGGTGACACCCAGGTATTTGGCCGTGGCCCTCCATGGGATGTCACGTCTGTGCAGTCTTAGTGGTCTGTTGTCACGTAGGCGGTGGGCAGGGTTTCGTTTGCCTTTTCTTTGGGTGAGCATCAATGCTTGTGTTTTCTCCCCGTTTATTGTTATTCGCCATTTCCTGGCCCAAGCTTCTGTCTGATGTAGTATGTTTTGGAGTCTCGCTGTAACCACCCTCCTATTTGTACTGACGGCGAAGAATGCCGTGTCGTCGGCGTATTGGGCTGTATGGGTCTGTGGGGCAGACGGTGTGTCGGCCGTGTATAGGTTATACAGTACTGGGCCTAGCACCGAGCCCTGTGGTACTCCGGCCCTGACGGTGCGTTTCGAGGACCTCGCAGTGTCCACTTTGACAGAAAATGTGCGGTTGGCTAGGTAGCTCTTCAGGAGCTTAACGACATGGCCAGGGAAACCTAATGTGTACAATTTGTACAGTAGTCCAGTGTGCCACACACTGTCGAACGCCTTGGCTACGTCTAGCAGCACTAGACCACAGTAGCCTTTCCGGTTAAAGGCTTCTGTGGCGGCTTCGACCACTCGCATGAGTTGTTGGGGTGCTGAGTGTTGGTTGCGAAATCCGAACTGGAATTTGGGGAGCATGTTCTCTCTTTTTATGTGCCTGTCAATGTGCACTAAGAGGAGGCGCTCATACAGCTTACTCAGCGTTGGGAGAAAGCTTATGGGGCGATGGTGCTGGGGAAAGATGGGGTCTTTTCCAGAAAACTGATGCAGGCGGTCGTGCGAACAGAAAAACGTAGGGAAATGAGGAGAATGGAGCAAAAAAGGGAACAGATAAAACAGGAGACCAAATTCATCAGGGAAATAGGCAGGAAAGCAGACAGGAAAATTCTCCCAAAGACGACAGCCAAACTGCTCGTCAGGGAGAAAAGAAAGCGCGCGAAGTCACCCAAGCGCAAACCCGGAACATCAGAGCCTCTCCCCCTACTATTTGATACACACCCGACCACAGATACGGCGGACGAAGCTGCAGAGACGGCCACTCCAGGCCCAAGCAACGCATCTGCGGGAGAAACGATCGTGACGGACGGGTCTCCCGCAGAAGCGTCAACGCCAGCAGTAACAACAAACGAAAATCCCAAACCTAGCACGTCCTCCCTAGTACAAGACGCTACACACGACACGCAAGATGCACCACCCACGAACTCGCCCCAGAGCCCAGAGCCGGCACACGCAAACGTCACCGCAGCAGCCGAGCCCGCGCCCGCCACAGCCGAGGAGCCGGAAGCTAACGGTACCTTCGAGCTGGCGCGGCGCACGGCCAAGGTCAAGCCGCCACCAGCCGCGGCCGGCACTGCCTGCGCCACAAGCAACAAATACGACGCGCTCGATGAAGACGCGCAAACACCCCCAGCCCCACCACCACCAAAGACACAACAAAACACGCAACATCCCAAACATGAAAGACTACCACCCATAGTCGCCACGTATCCAGATACATACAAAAAAATGTACGATCTTATCACTGCCGCCATAGGCGACGAACGCTTCCACGCAAAATCTGCCGGCGGTGATAAGATCAAAATCACACTGAAAACGATAGACGACTACAACACAACAAAAAACACATTAAAACAACACCATATACCGCACTACACGTACCCCACAGGCGCACAAAAGACTTTGAAAGTCGTCTTAAGAGGCTTCCCCACACGCACCGACCCCGCCGACATCAAGGACGCCATAACGGCGAAAGGATACGACGTAAGGTCGGTGCGCAAACAGGGCTCGAACAACAGAGACCCACTGTATTGTGCAACGTTAATCGACACACCACAGCATCGGAAGTTGTTCCAGGAAACCCGACTAATGGGCCTTGAAATAACGACCGAACCACTGAAACAAAGAGCTAGAGCACCACAGTGCTTTAACTGTCAAGTGATCGGCCACGTAAATTATTACTGCGACATGCCGCCACGCTGCGTGCGATGCGCTGGAGGCCACGCGTCCAGGGAGTGCAAAATGCCACCCCAGGACAAGCCAAAATGCGCTAACTGCAGCGGCGCCCACACGGCCAGCTACCAAGGCTGTCCAGCACACAAAAGAGCCAAGGCCCGACAAACTGGGCAGATCACAAACACAAAAAACGTAAAACAAGCACAAACACGTAACAACACCAAAAAACCATCCAACACCACTCAAAACACGCAAACAGAAGACACCAAAACAAAAACACGAAACAAAGAGAAAGACGACAACACAAACACGCAAACACCCGGCACAAGCACACGAACACAGGACGCTACAAGATCCTATGCAAGAGCAGTATCCCCCGCACAGACCCCCAAAGTAGAAACAACAAAGCCAGCAACAACAACACAAACAAGCAACTCACAAGACACACCAATACACCACTTCTCCCAAGCCCTGACGGAAGTAATCAAGCTCATGGACAAGCTGATGCAGACCATGACAAAAAACTTCGATAAATTATCCGCCGAAATTTCATCGGCAGTTAGGCCCTCGCAGCCCACTGCGACAACAAGTGTCACAACACCTCATCATGGCTAGGCCAGCAATTCAGGGTTTTAAACTATGCACGTTTAATGCCATGAGCCTCTTCCCCCAGGGTCTAGAATTCAGACAATTCCTGGCGGAAGAAGAAATAGACATATGCATGGTGCAGGAGACCAACCTGAAACCGGGAATCAGAGTTTCTGCACCAAACTACCTCTGCTACAGACGAGACCGACCAACTGCAGGGGGCGGGGTAGCAATATACATAAAAAGGGGGATTCCGCACCACCAGATTCATACGCCAGAAATGACACAGTTGGAAACAGTAGCACTAGAGGTACAGACATCCACAGGTCCGGTAACTGTGGTGTCAGCATATCGACAACCCAACACCCACAGGTTAGTTAAAGACGACATCGTCAAATTAGGACAAATTGGAGGCAAGCTGATACTTGGAGGAGATCTTAACTCCAAGCACTCTGACTGGAACTCCAGGAGGACGAACCAAGCTGGCCGACAATTAAAAAGCATCGCGCGCATCCACCACATGCACGTATGGGCCCCAGAGGAGCCCACACACTTTCCCAGAAATGGGAATAACCCGGACGTAATCGACGTAGCAATCACCAAAGGTCTCGCAGGATTCGTGACGGCGATTTCACTAAATAGAATGTCGTCTGATCACAATCCTGTTACATTCGAGATTGACGTGGGCGGCTGGCTACCGCCAATCCAGCGCCCAACCTCGTACAAACGCATCGATTGGGAAAAATTTCAAACACATGTAATGGAAGAATTCACCAACACCCCGCTCCCGACAGAGGACACCGAACAAACGCTGAGTAGTTTCACCGACACGGTCCTCCAAGCAGCTCAGGGCGCAACACCAGAACCCCCAACCCTTCCACCCCCCACACAGCGACTGCCACCCCAGCTGCTTGCCCAGATTAGGCACAAAAACAGGACCGCGAAGGAATGGAAACTTACGCGAAACCCGGACACCAGGAGGCTGCTCAATAGATTACAGAGAGAACTTAAGGTCGCGCTCACTGAGCACAGAAACCAGCAATGGTCAAACCGCCTTACATCTCTCAAAGTGCAGGACAACAGCCTTTGGCAAGCAACTAAGCAGTTCACCAAAAGACGCGCAAGGATGCCGCCTCTGCACGGCGAGAGAGGACTAGTGTTCAGCGCTCAAGACAAAGCCAACGCACTCGCCGACGTCTTCGAGAAGCAATTCACACCAGCAGAGGCGCAGGACCACGAACATGAAAGAATGGTCCGCAGACAACTAACCGCATTTCTGGCAGCAGACGATGACGTCGATGAAGTTCCACCTACCTTCTCAACGGAGGAGGTAGCGGTAGCCATCAAATCACTGCCCAACAAGAAAGCCCCAGGTCACGATCTCCTCACCAATGAACTGCTTAAGCACCTGCCCCAGCTAGCGATAGAAAAACTGACCGGCGGGGTGGGGGTCCTTTATGGGCTCGGGTGCGGCGGCCGGTTGCGCGCGCGCCCCATTGGTCGGCGGCCGCAGCAGGGCGAGCTGGTAAAGGTGCGGCGTCGGCGTGCGGCGGGTGCCACTGTGTGGGGAGACGCTGACTGGAGCGGAGCGCTTGACTGACTGACTGCGCGTGCCTGCCTGCCTGCCTGCCTGTTTGTTCGTGATGCCGCCCAAGACTAGCGGGAAAGCCGCCAAGAAGGCTGGCAAGGCGCAGAAGAACATTTCGAAGGGCGACAAGAAGAAGAAGCGCAAGAGGAAGGAGAGCTATGCCATCTACATCTACAAGGTGCTGAAGCAGGTGCACCCGGACACGGGCATCTCTTCGAAGGCGATGAGCATCATGAACAGCTTCGTGAACGACATTTTCGAGCGCATTGCGGCCGAGGCTTCTCGCCTGGCGCACTACAACAAGCGCTCGACCATCACGTCCCGCGAGATCCAGACCGCTGTGCGGCTCTTGCTGCCTGGCGAGCTGGCCAAGCACGCGGTGAGCGAGGGCACGAAGGCGGTGACCAAGTACACGAGCTCCAAGTAAGGAGGTGGCTCTTGGAAATGGGAGGCTCGTCCGCGGCGCGGCGAAGAAAAGAAAAAAAAAACGGCCCTTTTCAGGGCCACCAAAATGCCTTTGCGGGAAGGGCGGAATTGTTGTTGTTGTGAGCGGGTGGACGGCGGCACAGCTGTAGCTGTAGCTTGTGGTGTGGTGTGGTGCGGCGCCGGCGCCTTTGGTTTTGGTGTGACGTTGGGATACGCACTTTAGCCACAGCCGGGTCGTGGGCGTGGGTGTTTCGAGACGTGTTGGTGTTAGGGGGGCGGATCGCTGGAGTTGGCTTGTTTGATATATATATTTTTTTTTTTTTTTTTGTCCCCTTTGTATGGTATGGCCGGAGGTGTGGAACGGAAAGCAAACCGCGATTGTCGGATGTCACACCGTTGGTGGCGAGGGTGAGAAACACGTTGCCGCCTACAGCTGCTTCTACGCCGAGCGGGTGGGTTAAGTTAGTTAGTTGGTTGGTTGGGCGACGTAAAAGTGGAGCGTGGAGGTGGTGTGTGTGAACGTGAGGAGACACGCATTGCATTGTATTTGTACGCGCGAGGTGAGTTAGGAGACCACGCGCCACGACGTACGGTGCCCTCTTTCGACCTGACGTCTGACGTCTGGTTTTTGTTTGTGGAGGCGGTGTCGTCATTCTGGATGTACGTGTATTTTCCGCTCAGTTGAGTGAGGTGACGCGAGACGACGGCGTCGGTGGTGTTTTTGTTTTGTTGTTGGCGCCCCGGGGATGAAGAGGGGCACCCGACGGTAACGAGAGGTTGCACTTTGTGATCGGTCGAATGTCCGGGGAGCGAGGAATAGGGTGGGGGGTTGAAAAGAAAACGCCAGTGTAGGGCAACGGGACGGTGAACGTTCCCGTGGTGTCGGAGGTGTGCAGTGGGGGGGAGGAAAAAAAAAAAAAAAAAAAAAAAAAAAAAAAGCGCGTAACGGCGCGGCTGCCGTGGTGGAAACGTTCTCTCCAACTTTGGTGGTGTCCCCTGTGTGTTTTGTTGTTCTCTATATCGTGTGTCCCCTCGCACAAGACGCTCTCTGGGCGGGTTTGATTCATTCATTTTTGCATAGTCACGTAGCGTAGAATGGAATGCGCAAGAGTTGAGTGAGACTGGCGACGGTATATGGTCTGAGCAGCGTCAGCTGCACTGCACTCCCCGGAAAAGAATCTTGGATGCCGTGCTAACTGAAATTTGGTGGACGGGGTTCTCAAGGCTGTTTTCCTATTTTGTTGTTTGTTTGTTTGTCTCTAGTTGAGATGGTGAAATGACGTCGAAGAAGCAGTATTGCAAATACTGTTATGGAAATGCCCTAGTTTGATGAAAGGAAATGTGTGTTGAATACAGGATGGTAAAGACCAAGTGCGTTGAAAGAAACGTTGTGAAGGAACGAACGTTCCCTGAATTGGTTTCTTTTTGTTCCCGAGTTGTGTACAATGGACGACGGTTGTGCCATATCGCAGCATTGCATCATCCCCAGGTTTTATTTCAATTGAGCGATAAAAAAAGGAAACAGAGAAGAACAAGAACACTATCGAAATGGTCTATGGTGTGTGACCCACAATTGTTGTCTTTAAATCACTTACCCAACCATGTCGTAAAAATATTTTTTTTTTTTACAGTGGCTGCCGAATGACCTAGATGTAACAGAGAGAGAGAAACACATGGCGTGTCAGATGTTTGTTTTCTTTTCCCCCCCGTCAAGTGGCAAATGCGAACACCGTCAGCTGTAATTGACGATCGACACTAGTATGGCGCGAAAAGGGGGTGCGACCTGTGCAGTTGTGGGTGAAACTTTGGGTGATGGGCTGTCATGCGGCATCGCGTGCGTTCATTACCCCTCGGCGGCGGCGGCGGCGCCGCAGCTCCGTCCAGCTCGCGCTCTCGGAAACAACCGTCTCCGTCACTGCAATTTTCAAAGGGAAACCTGTGTGGCCGGTGGGGGTGTGTCAACCGTTGGCCTCAAGCTCCGCCGACAAAAAGTGTTGAGTGTATCCAGTGTGAGAGAGGTTGACGCTTTTCGTGGTGTGTGTGTGTGTGTGTGTGTGTGGCAATGTTTTGAAAAGTTTGCAACGTACGTTAAGAAGTGTTGACGCTGAAACTTGCGGGCTGTGTGGCCCTGGTGGTTGGCTGGCTGGAGACGCGGGCGTGTCCAGTCGGTCGGTTGTTGTGGCTGAAAGGTACGTATACGGTTCCGCCGTCCCGTCGGAACTGCGTCTGTCTGGAAGGTATGACGTGACGTGCAGTTTTTATTAGGTCAGCCCTTGTTGTGTATTGTTCCATTTGTTGCTCACTCGTCACCCGTATTTGGTGTGGCGATGTATGTGGACGTACTGCTGGATCAGTGTCAGGGTTTCCGTGGGAGGTGTTGGTTGGGTTGGATTTGCCTGACACGGCTGAGTCCGCAATTGGCCTGCCGTTCGTTGATGCGATATGTGGGTTCTGAGGAAGAATGTGTACGAGATAGTTGCCCCTGCCCTGCCCTTTCTTTCGCGTTCGTGTGTGCCCCCCTTGTTGTGTAGTGTGGGTTGAACATGGTTCTTTACCGAGTGGGGGGGAATGGGATGGACGGATCCGTTGCTGTTGCTGTCACCGTCAAGACAACGCACGCACGCACCCCTGTCCTACGAGAAGGTGTGTCAACCGGGGTTTCGGTAGTCGTGTGTGTAGGGGACGGGGAGAAGCAAAGTGGAGAGTGCGGCACGGGCAGAGAGTGGAATTGGGGCGCGTTGATGTTGGGAAACATCCCCCAAGGGTTGCGGGATGATGTGGCGGTGAGAGCGGGGGGCGGGGGAGAAAAGAAAAGCGAAAAAGAACTAAGGAAGAGGAGGAGGCGTGCGTGTGCGCAGTGGCGGGGCCCCAAAGACCTGTCGTGTGGTGTCGGCCGAACGCGTGTGCGGGGCAGCGTCGGCACGGAGAGAGAGAGAGAGAGAGAGAGAGAGAGAGAGAGAGAGAGAGAGAGCGAGCTGGTCTGATGGGTATTTTTTTACCCCCTGTACTCGAAGGACCGGATCTGTCCTTGATCCCTGCCTTCTGTCTGATTATGTTGGGTAACAAAATGATGGGATGATAGGGTCTCTTGGGTGTGTGTAGATGTTTGTTGTTTGAGTGAGTGTTATGGTGTTTGTATTTTATTTTTGTTTATCATGGTATGTTGTAGTTTGTGGTGTTTTGTCGTGATGGGAAATGTCGTTCTTGGGTCGGGTGGATTTTGTCCCAGATTTCTGATGAGTGGGTGGTTCGAATCCGTGGTTTGGTGGGAAAAAAAAAAAAAACTTTATGGATTTTTGTTTGGATGATTTCCGGGATTTTGAGTATGTTATGGTTTGTGTATATGTCTCGGTTTGTCTGGTACCGGCCGGCATCAGCAGCAATTCTGAATTATTTGTTGTGCACCCTTTTTTTTACTCTTGTTATGTTGGTGTCTGCGGCCATTGACCAGATTTTCAGAGCCGTAAGTGATGGCTGGTTCCTATGACGGTTTTGAAGATTTTCTTTTTGGCGCGCATATTTATTCTGTTTCCTTTGATGATTGGGCACAGTCTGAATATTGCTGGTGCAGCCTTGTTACAAACGTGTGTAACGTGGTCTCTAAATGTCAACCTCTTGTCCAGCTTGATGCCTAGATACTTTATTGTGCCTGACCATGGAAGATTGTTATTTCTGAGGCGTATACGCAGGTTAGGAGGTATTCTTTTTGAATGTGAATCGTATTGTATTGCTTGGGTTTTCTCCGCGTTTATTGTTTTTTTGGTTAGCCCATTTCTGGATGGATTGTAGGTGTTGCTCTATTTTTGTGACTCTATATTGCAGGTTAGAACTGCTGCGGTAGACTGCAGTGTCGTCTGCAAATAGTGACAAGTGTCCTCCCAGCTGTTTGTTTGTGTATATTGAGTAGAGAATGGGCCCCAGCACTGAGCCTTGCGGGACTCCAGCCTCTATGGATCTAGTGTTACTTGCCGCTCCTGGTACATGGACATAGAATGCTCTGTTGCGGAGAAAAGAAGCAATAATGTGGATGGGGCAGTTGTACTGGTGGAGCTTGTAGATAAGGCGTTATCCGAATGCTTTTCCAATGTCAAGCAGGACTGCTCCAGTACTGTGTCTAATGTTTCTGGCCTGACATATGTGCTCGACTAGTCTGGTCACCCGGTGGGTGGTGCTGTGTTCTTCGCGGAATCGGAATTGTTGTGGGATGATTATGTTGTTATCCTTTAAGAATTGAATTTCTTCAGTTCAGTTTGAATGAGCTTTCCGAGGACCTTTCCAAGGAAGTTGGCCTATAGTTTTGCGGAAATAATAAGTCCTTGTTTGGCTTTGGTAATGTGATGACTCGGGCCTGTTTCCAAGTAGTTTAGTCTGAAGCAAGCATTATATACTGATGTTAGATAGATAATTGATAGTTGCTGGAGGTAGGTGATGTAGTAGTTGCGGTTTGATGGAATCTGGGCCTGATGCCTTCTTAGGATGTGTGTATGTTTGTGATGTGATAAGATACGGGGTTTCTGCGTTTATTGGATTGTGAAAGATGTTCTGATCGGGGCACTTAGGATGCGGTTTTACCCTTCTGAGTACCATTTCCTGGTGGTCATCAGTTTCGCCATCTACCGCTTCTGGTGCTTGGAATTGCCTTTCTAGTGAATCCGCCAGTGCTTCAGCTCGGTCTGTGGGGTCGTTCCTTCCCCATGTAGATGTAGATGTTTCGTGTTTAGTTTACGAGTTTTAAGAAATTTCCAGAATTTTTCCTGGTCCCTTTCTGCTTCTCGTAACGTTTCCTCCCACGCCTCGCTACGGTGGTTTTCGGAGCTCTCTTTTTGATCCTCCCGGCCAATTGCTCTGATTTTCGTCGGTCGGCTGGGTCCCTGTAGTTTCTGGCGCGCGCGGGCTGCGGTTGGCGCCTTTGGTGGCAACGGCCGGGGCAAGCAGCGGTGTGTGGTGTGGTGCGGGGCGGGCAGGGGCAGTGGCAGTGGTGGTTGACGGATGGCCTGGGGGCCGAAAAACGGGCCGGCCGGCGGACGGCGGACGGATGTTGAGAGAGGCGGCGCGCACGCGTCTCGCGCGGACACAGGCGCCACAGCGTTGATTGGAAGGAGGTGCGGTGCGGTGCGGGGATGGGCCCAGGAAAAAAGACGGTCGTGGCCCCTGTCTTGGGTGCGTGTCGACGTCAGCACCGTCGGTGTGGTGTGGTGTGGTGTGGTGTGGTGTGGTGTGGGCAGGGAGGGGGGGAAAAGCGGGCTGCGGGCTGCGGGCTGCGGAGGGAATGGTGGTGGGGAGTAGGCACACATGTGGGCGGGCGCAAAATCGGCCGGTGCCCGTAAACCGCGGCGGGATATTGGGTGGAAAAGAGGGAAATTGTAGAAAGGAAAACAAGCGGAGGGGGCGAATGTGGTGGGGTGGGGGGACGGGCGGGGGCGAGGCGACAGCTTGCTTTTTCTTTTTCATTTTATTCTGTTGTAGTGTTTTTGTTTTTTTGTTTTTTTGCGTGTGTGTGGCCTTGGAGAGGCTGGTCTTGTCTGGCTTACGCTTTGGGTGCGTGTGTTGGTACTTTTTCGTTTTTTCTTGTTCTGCAGAGCAGGGGCGGGGCGGTGGGTACGGCTGGCTGGCTGTGCCCAGAGGAGGAGGAGGAGACGCTGGCGGCGGGCCCGGCTCCTGGGGCTGCTGTTGCATGCGCTGTGCAAAGAAAGGAAGAGTGGGTTTGTTTGGCTGGTTGAAGTGCATTATTTAAGTGTGGGCTTGCCGGCCTGGCTCCGATGCGCAGGTAGATAGATGCCGGCGGCGACCGCAGGCAGGCGCGTTGTGTGTACAGAGGGACGAGCCATGTGTTTTGCAAGCAGGACGTGGCGTGCCGAGTGGAGAGGAGGCGGCGGCTCGGCCCGGTTCGGCCCGGTCCGGCGGTGCCGCGCTGTTGTCGCGGACGTGAGCGCCCCCTGGCGGGCGGGTGGTTGGCGGCGGCGTGGTGGACGCGTGTGGCAGTTGTGTGCACGGGTTGCTTGGGCGAGTGAGCAGTGGCTGGCGGTGTTGGCGCGTCGTCGGGGAGGTACGTGTTGCGGCCGCGTCTGCTGCGCGCTGCGTCGTTGTGTCGACTGTGTGTGGGCGTGGGCACGTGTGCTCTGCCGAGGGCGTCGTAAAAAAGTGGGTCGCGGTGTGCGTGCGTAGCCCGTGATGATGTATTGTGCGTCGCGCCGTTGTGTGCGAAACGGATGCCGAGAGGTGTGTGGTAAGTGCGAAGCGCGAATGTGCGGCGTTTGGCGGTTTCGGTGTGTTTTCTGTTTTTGCGGCGTGAGAGTGGGGCTGGCTGGCTGGCTGTTGTTGGTTGCCTTGTGTGTGTAGGTTGATGGCGCGACGCGGAGGGGACGCCGTTTGCTGCGTGCCTTGCCTCGCGTGTGTTGGCGCGCCGTGCATGTGTTTGGGTCGTGGGGGCGGTGTTTTTGTTTGTATTTGGATTTTCATTTTTTGGCGTGTTGTGTCGTGTATGGCAAGGGCGAGAGGAGTAGTGCGGTAGTGGTAGTGCAGTAGTGTCGTTGCGGCACGGGCGTCTGGTGGGGCTGTGCGTCGTGGCGGGGAAGGTGTGTAGGTTGCGGCGATGCGGCGAGCCCAGCCCGTCGTTTGACGGTGTGCCGGGTGAGTTGCGCTGCGAATCGAGTGTGGCGGGAAGGGAGCTGCGTGGCGCCTGCGTCCGTTGGCAGCAGGGGCTGTGCTTTTGAGAGTTTGTTTGATTTCGGGACGACGACGACGACGACGACGACGACGACGACGACGACGACGACTGGTTGGTTGGTTGGTTGGTGGGTGGGGTGGCGTGCGCGTTTGTCGTACTGGGCGAGTCGATTGCCTGCCGGCTGGCGAAAGGTGCGCCGCCGCCCGTCTCGCGCTCTGTGTTTTTTTTTTTTTTTTTTTTTTTCTCTCTCTCTCTCTCTGTGTGTGTCGGCTGCGTTTTGTTTGCGGTGCGCGCGAAAACGGTGGTGCCGAAAGTGTGCCGGCGTGGCGTTGCGACCGCGACGAGCCGCGGGCGCGCCATTTGGCTGGTGTTGCGTGAAGAGCGGCTGTGTACGGGTAGTGGCTGTAGCCGTACGTGTACGTGCATCCGGCCCGGCCGCCAGCCCAGCCCAGCCCAGCCGAGTCGGGTGAGCGGAGGCCGACACGTGGTGGTGCTCTGTGCTCTCTCGGCTCGGGGGGGTTTGTGTGTGTGCGTGCGTGTGTGTGTGTCTCGTTCGCTCTCCGGAATCTGCTTGTTCTGCTGATCCCCGCCTGTCGGCGTCGTTTATTTTTACTTATTTATTTTTTACCTGTTGTTTGTTTTTCGACGTCGTCTTGCAGTTTTGTCCTTTGCGGCGTGCCGACGACCCGCCGCGCGACCTTATGAAACCCCAAAGCGTGGCGTGGCGTGGCGTGGCCGAGCCGCAGCAGCTAAGGGGGTGCGGCCGCCTCGACGCCTTAACCTCCTAAACTTCTTTAAGCCCCTTAACGCAGCCACCTAAACTAACGTAACCTAACCTAAGCTCTTAGGCCAACCCCCAAGTCGCCTTAACCTAACGTACGTGACCGCAACCTTAGCTTAACGCCTACGTTAAGACGTGACGTCACGTCAACGCTTAACCTAACCCTGACGCCTTCTTAGCCTAACGTTGACGTAACCTAAGGTAAGGTAACCGTTGAAAGAAAGAAACCACCTTTGTTTTTGACGTTGAGGCGTGTAAGGTCGGCTGTGAGGGCAGATTCGGTGTGTCTGTAGTTGGGGCTGGCTGGTAATTTATTTTGTTTGTTTGTTTATCGTTGTTTTGTTTTCGCCTGTGGCGGGGGGGTTGGCGCTCCGTCGGCCGGTGCCATGTTGCGCAGGCGGCGATCGTAAAAAAGTAAAAAAAAAAAAAGGAAAAAGAAAAAAAAAATGTGTTGGAAGGGCTGTGGGTGTTGGCGGGCGAGGCGAGAGGAGGAGGACGGCCCGCGGCCGTGGCCCGACGGCTGCGGGCCGATCGGGAAAACGGCGGAAGGCGATGGGGCGGCGGAGGTGCGTTTGTGCACGGCCGTCATCGCCGCACGACTCGGCTCGTGTGGCTGTGGCGCCGGCCGCGGTGGCCGGGCTGCCGCGGCGACGGTGTGGGAGTTTTGACGAAGGTTTGGCCATTGTGGCGGGTCGTCGGCTGGGGCTGTGGGGGCGGCATTTGGGCGGGGGCGGCGATTCTCGGCGGGCCGACCCAGGCTGTGGCGCGCGGTGGCTGCAGTTTGGCCGTGGTTTGCGGCGCCGCCGCGGCGACTGGTTGGCGACCGTGGTGTCGGTGTGTGTAGCCCCATCCTCGGTGGTTTGAATGGCGCGGGTGGTTGCGGCGCAGGTTGGGGGCTGCTCCGCGCAGGCTGTCGGACGTTGGGCGGTAGCAAGCGCGGGAGGCGCGGCGCGGCGGCGCGGCGGCGCGCCGAGTGGCGGCCGCTCTCTCGGCCGTCCGCGCCCGCCCGCGACACTGGCTGGGCCAGGCGCGTGCGCGGCTATTCTCTGCTGCGCGCCCCTCGCTGTTGTGCGTCGTCGAAGGAGAGAAGGAAGCGAAACCAAGGGGAAAAAAGAAAAGAGAACAAGCAAAAGATGGCAGACCAGGCGGCTACGAACGAGACTGCCGCGGCACCCGCCGCCACCGGCACTACGAAGAAGGCCAAGTCTGCGTCGTCTGCGAAGAAGCCGCGCGCCAAGCCTGCGCACCCGCGCACCTCTGAGATGGTGACGGCCGCCATCAAGAGTCTGAAGGAGCGCGGCGGGTCGTCGCTGCAGGCGATCAAGAAGTACATTGCCGCGCACTACAAGCTGGACGCGGAGAAGCTGGCGCCCTTTATCAAGAAGTACCTCAAGTCGGCCGTCGTGGCTGGCGAGCTGGTGCAGACGAAGGGGAAGGGCGCGTCGGGCTCTTTCAAGCTTGCCGGCGCCGGCGGCGGGGCGGCCGAGGGCGGCAAGGCTCGTGGTGGCGGCGGTGGTGCGAAGAAGAAGCGCGCCGCTCCGGCCAGCAAGGAGAAGAAGGGGGCCCGTGCGGCCGGCGCAAAGAAGGCTGGCGGCGTGAAGGCGGCGACCGGTCGGAAGGCGGGCGCCGCCAAGAAGGCGTCTGCGGCGTCGGCCGCTCCCGCGGGTGCGAAGAAGGCGGCTGCGGCCAAGCCGGCCAAGGCCAAGTCGCCGTCGAAGGCGAAGAAGGCCGCCAAGGTTCCGACGAAGAAGCCGAAGGCGCCGCGCCCGAAGAAGGCGACGGCGACGCCGTCTAAGGCGAAGGCTTCGCCCAAGAAGAAGAAGTAAAAAGGGCAGGGAAGGGTTGGCGGTTGACACCGTCGCCTGGTGGCCGGCGCGCAACCAGAGGCTGTCGCGCGGTCCCGGACAAAAACAAAAACGGCCCTTCTCAGGGCCATCAAAGCACGTCGGGAAGGTGTTGATTGTCGTGTCGTGGTCGGTCGGTTGCCTTGTCTGTCTGTCTGTCTGTCTTGCTTGCTGGCGTTTGTTTGTTTCATGTGTGGATGGTGGTTGGATTGTGGGGTCGTTGGCGGGCGTGGGCGGCGGCGCGCGGTTGGTGTTACATACAGTGTATTTTACTTTTATTATTTTTACCTATTTATTTTGCGCCGCGTTTGTTTGTTTGTCTTGGTGGTGGTTTTGGAATAGTCTTTTTTGCTTTGCTTTGCTTTCCGGGCGTCACGTTTTGTGCCGTGGCCTGTGTGGGTGGCGCTATTGACGCTTGCGACTTGGCTCGGCCGGTGCGGTGCTTTGTTTTTTTTTTTTTGGAAACGGCGGCGCCGGGCCGGGCCGGGGGTGGGACGACTGGACTGGAGAGTGAGTGGGGAACTAGTCGTTGCGACCGACAAAGTTTTGCTCGCGACGGAGAGACGTTAGTGGCCCTGAAAAGGGCCGTTTTGTTTGTTTGGCGGTGTGCGGGTTTAGGCGCGCTCGCCGCGGATGCGGCGCGCGAGCTGGATGTCCTTGGGCATGATGGTGACTCGCTTGGCGTGGATTGCGCACAGGTTGGTGTCTTCGAAGAGGCCGACGAGGTAGGCCTCGCTGGCCTCCTGCAGGGCCATGACTGCGGAGCTCTGGAAGCGCAGGTCGGTCTTGAAGTCCTGGGCGATCTCGCGCACTAGGCGCTGGAATGGCAGCTTGCGGATGAGCAGCTCTGTGCTCTTCTGGTAGCGCCTGATTTCTCGCAGGGCGACGGTGCCCGGCCTGTAGCGGTGGGGCTTCTTGACGCCGCCGGTGGCGGGCGCGCTCTTCCTCGCCGCCTTGGTGGCGAGCTGTTTGCGCGGCGCCTTTCCGCCGGTGGACTTGCGGGCCGTTTGCTTTGTCCGGGCCATGGCTACTGCGGATGCGGATGCGGATGCGGCGTGGAGGATATGCGTGCGCGACGGCGTCCGGTGCTGCCTTGACAACGGGCCCGCGCGCCCCGGGTGCTGCGCTTATATGCCCTCGGTGCGCGGTGGTGGGGGGAGGGGAGGGCGGGCCGCGGGGCCCCAGAGTCTATATAGGGGGGCGGCGCGCGCGCTGGGCGCCACAACCGTAGCCGACTCGCTAGCGCCGGGTGAGGAGCTTGCCTTGCTTTCTGTTTTTTATATTATTGTGGTTGAGACGCTTGAAGAAGAAGAATGACAGGCCGCGGCAAGGGAGGAAAGGGGCTCGGCAAGGGTGGCGCCAAGCGGCACCGCAAGGTGTTGCGCGACAACATCCAGGGCATCACGAAGCCCGCGATCCGCCGCCTGGCGCGCAGGGGCGGCGTGAAGCGCATCTCTGGTCTGATCTACGAGGAGACGCGCGGAGTGCTGAAGGTGTTCCTGGAGAACGTGATCCGCGACGCGGTGACGTACACTGAGCACGCCAAGCGCAAGACTGTGACGGCCATGGACGTGGTGTACGCCCTGAAGAGGCAGGGGCGCACCCTGTACGGTTTCGGCGGTTAGGCGGTGTGAGACCGAAGGAAGGAAAGAGAGATAGATTGAAAAACGGCCCTTTTCAGGGCCACCACAGTGATCGGAAGTTGAAAAGTGCGAAAGAGTCTGTGTTGCTGGTTTTTCTTTTCCTTTTTAGTCTACTTGGCCTTTTAGTTTTGTTTGGAGTTTTTTTTGACGTGGTGTGCGGTGCGGTTGGGAGGGAAGGAAGCGTGCCCTTGCGTTGTGTGAGCTCCTTCCTTCCTTCCTTCCTTCCCCTCCCTCTTTGCTTGTATGCTTCTTGTCGGTGGATGGGCTGTGTGTTGCGGCGCGGCTGAGTGCCGAGGGGTTATTTTTGAGGTGTGTTGTTGTGCGCCACGTGTGCTGGTTAATGGTCGCGAGACTGTGCGTGCGTGGAGTGGAGTGGAGGAGGTGGCCAAGTACGTGTGTACAAGATGGCGGCGCCTGTGTGTGTAAGAAGGAAAAACCGTACACAGAAAGAGAGAGAGAGAGAGAGAGAGAGAGAGAGAAAAGTGGTGCGACGAACGACTGGAATTCTGCTTTGGACGTAGGTTTGTGTGGTGGCCCTGAAAAGGGCCGATTGTGTTTTGTTTTTTTGAGCCGAGGCGGCAAATGGCGCGCTGCGTGCCAAGGGAGCACGCGGCGGTTGCCGATTGCGCTGTCTCTCTTTTAGGCCTTCTTCTCGGTCTTCTTTGGCAGCAGGACGGCCTGGATGTTGGGGCAGGACACCTCCCTGTGCGATGGTGACGCCCGACAAGAGCTTGTTGAGCTCCTCGTCGTTGCGTATGGCGAGCTGCAGGTGGCGCGGGATGATGCGCGTCTTCTTGTTGTCGCGGGCCGCGTTTCCGGCCAGCTCGAGCACCTCAGCCGCGAGGTACTCCATGACGGCGGCGAGGTAGACGGGCGCCCCGGCGCCGACGCGCTCGGCGTAGTTTCCCTTGCGCAGGAGGCGGTGGATTCTGCCGACCGGGAACTGGAGCCCAGCCCTGCTTGAGCGGGACTTTGACTTGCCCTTGACTTTGCCTCCCTTTCCGCGTCCGGACATGGCGATGGGCTAGTTTGGAAAGAAGCGAGAAAGAAAAGCACAACGCCCCGAACGGTGCGAGCCGCAGCGAGTCGAGCAGCGGAGTGCGTGCCGGCGCCGGCGGGGTGGGGGTCCTTTATGGGCTCGGGTGCGGCGGCCGGTTGCGCGCGCGCCCCATTGGTCGGCGGCCGCAGCAGGGCGAGCTGGTAAAGGTGCGGCGTCGGCGTGCGGCGGGTGCCACTGTGTGGGGAGACGCTGACTGGAGCGGAGCGCTTGACTGACTGACTGCGCGTGCCTGCCTGCCTGCCTGCCTGTTTGTTCGTGATGCCGCCCAAGACTAGCGGGAAAGCCGCCAAGAAGGCTGGCAAGGCGCAGAAGAACATTTCGAAGGGCGACAAGAAGAAGAAGCGCAAGAGGAAGGAGAGCTATGCCATCTACATCTACAAGGTGCTGAAGCAGGTGCACCCGGACACGGGCATCTCTTCGAAGGCGATGAGCATCATGAACAGCTTCGTGAACGACATTTTCGAGCGCATTGCGGCCGAGGCTTCTCGCCTGGCGCACTACAACAAGCGCTCGACCATCACGTCCCGCGAGATCCAGACCGCTGTGCGGCTCTTGCTGCCTGGCGAGCTGGCCAAGCACGCGGTGAGCGAGGGCACGAAGGCGGTGACCAAGTACACGAGCTCCAAGTAAGGAGGTGGCTCTTGGAAATGGGAGGCTCGTCCGCGGCGCGGCGAAGAAAAGAAAAAAAAAACGGCCCTTTTCAGGGCCACCAAAATGCCTTTGCGGGAAGGGCGGAATTGTTGTTGTTGTGAGCGGGTGGACGGCGGCACAGCTGTAGCTGTAGCTTGTGGTGTGGTGTGGTGCGGCGCCGGCGCCTTTGGTTTTGGTGTGACGTTGGGATACGCACTTTAGCCACAGCCGGGTCGTGGGCGTGGGTGTTTCGAGACGTGTTGGTGTTAGGGGGGCGGATCGCTGGAGTTGGCTTGTTTGATATATATATTTTTTTTTTTTTTTTGTCCCCTTTGTATGGTATGGCCGGAGGTGTGGAACGGAAAGCAAACCGCGATTGTCGGATGTCACACCGTTGGTGGCGAGGGTGAGAAACACGTTGCCGCCTACAGCTGCTTCTACGCCGAGCGGGTGGGTTAAGTTAGTTAGTTGGTTGGTTGGGCGACGTAAAAGTGGAGCGTGGAGGTGGTGTGTGTGAACGTGAGGAGACACGCATTGCATTGTATTTGTACGCGCGAGGTGAGTTAGGAGACCACGCGCCACGACGTACGGTGCCCCTCTTTCGACCTGACGTCTGACGTCTGGTTTTTGTTTGTGGAGGCGGTGTCGTCATTCTGGATGTACGTGTATTTTCCGCTCAGTTGAGTGAGGTGACGCGAGACGACGGCGTCGGTGGTGTTTTTGTTTTGTTGTTGGCGCCCCGGGGATGAAGAGGGGCACCCGACGGTAACGAGAGGTTGCACTTTGTGATCGGTCGAATGTCCGGGGAGCGAGGAATAGGGTGGGGGGTTGAAAAGAAAACGCCAGTGTAGGGCAACGGGACGGTGAACGTTCCCGTGGTGTCGGAGGTGTGCAGTGGGGGGGAGGAAAAAAAAAAAAAAAAAAAAAAAAAAAAAGCGCGTAACGGCGCGGCTGCCGTGGTGGAAACGTTCTCTCCAACTTTGGTGGTGTCCCCTGTGTGTTTTGTTGTTCTCTATATCGTGTGTCCCCTCGCACAAGACGCTCTCTGGGCGGGTTTGATTCATTCATTTTTGCATAGTCACGTAGCGTAGAATGGAATGCGCAAGAGTTGAGTGAGACTGGCGACGGTATATGGTCTGAGCAGCGTCAGCTGCACTGCACTCCCCGGAAAAGAATCTTGGATGCCGTGCTAACTGAAATTTGGTGGACGGGGTTCTCAAGGCTGTTTTCCTATTTTGTTGTTTGTTTGTTTGTCTCTAGTTGAGATGGTGAAATGACGTCGAAGAAGCAGTATTGCAAATACTGTTATGGAAATGCCCTAGTTTGATGAAAGGAAATGTGTGTTGAATACAGGATGGTAAAGACCAAGTGCGTTGAAAGAAACGTTGTGAAGGAACGAACGTTCCCTGAATTGGTTTCTTTTTGTTCCCGAGTTGTGTACAATGGACGACGGTTGTGCCATATCGCAGCATTGCATCATCCCCAGGTTTTATTTCAATTGAGCGATAAAAAAAGGAAACAGAGAAGAACAAGAACACTATCGAAATGGTCTATGGTGTGTGACCCACAATTGTTGTCTTTAAATCACTTACCCAACCATGTCGTAAAAATATTTTTTTTTTTTACAGTGGCTGCCGAATGACCTAGATGTAACAGAGAGAGAGAAACACATGGCGTGTCAGATGTTTGTTTTCTTTTCCCCCCCGTCAAGTGGCAAATGCGAACACCGTCAGCTGTAATTGACGATCGACACTAGTATGGCGCGAAAAGGGGGTGCGACCTGTGCAGTTGTGGGTGAAACTTTGGGTGATGGGCTGTCATGCGGCATCGCGTGCGTTCATTACCCCTCGGCGGCGGCGGCGGGCGCCGCAGCTCCGTCCAGCTCGCGCTCTCGGAAACAACCGTCTCCGTCACTGCAATTTTCAAAGGGAAACCTGTGTGGCCGGTGGGGGTGTGTCAACCGTTGGCCTCAAGCTCCGCCGACAAAAAGTGTTGAGTGTATCCAGTGTGAGAGAGGTTGACGCTTTTCGTGGTGTGTGTGTGTGTGTGTGTGTGTGGCAATGTTTTGAAAAGTTTGCAACGTACGTTAAGAAGTGTTGACGCTGAAACTTGCGGGCTGTGTGGCCCTGGTGGTTGGCTGGCTGGAGACGCGGGCGTGTCCAGTCGGTCGGTTGTTGTGGCTGAAAGGTACGTATACGGTTCCGCCGTCCCGTCGGAACTGCGTCTGTCTGGAAGGTATGACGTGACGTGCAGTTTTTATTAGGTCAGCCCTTGTTGTGTATTGTTCCATTTGTTGCTCACTCGTCACCCGTATTTGGTGTGGCGATGTATGTGGACGTACTGCTGGATCAGTGTCAGGGTTTCCGTGGGAGGTGTTGGTTGGGTTGGATTTGCCTGACACGGCTGAGTCCGCAATTGGCCTGCCGTTCGTTGATGCGATATGTGGGTTCTGAGGAAGAATGTGTACGAGATAGTTGCCCCTGCCCTGCCCTTTCTTTCGCGTTCGTGTGTGCCCCCCTTGTTGTGTAGTGTGGGTTGAACATGGTTCTTTACCGAGTGGGGGGGAATGGGATGGACGGATCCGTTGCTGTTGCTGTCACCGTCAAGACAACGCACGCACGCACCCCTGTCCTACGAGAAGGTGTGTCAACCGGGGGTTTCGGTAGTCGTGTGTGTAGGGGACGGGGAGAAGCAAAGTGGAGAGTGCGGCACGGGCAGAGAGTGGAATTGGGGCGCGTTGATGTTGGGAAACATCCCCCAAGGGTTGCGGGATGATGTGGCGGTGAGAGCGGGGGGCGGGGGAGAAAAGAAAAGCGAAAAAGAACTAAGGAAGAGGAGGAGGCGTGCGTGTGCGCAGTGGCGGGGCCCCAAAGACCTGTCGTGTGGTGTCGGCCGAACGCGTGTGCGGGGGCAGCGTCGGCACGGAGAGAGAGAGAGAGAGAGAGGAGAGAGAGAGAGAGAGAGAGAGAGAGAGAGCGAGCTGGTCTGATGGGTATTTTTTTACCCCCTGTACTCGAAGGACCGGATCTGTCCTTGATCCCTGCCTTCTGTCTGATTATGTTGGGTAACAAAATGATGGGATGATAGGGTCTCTTGGGTGTGTGTAGATGTTTGTTGTTTGAGTGAGTGTTATGGTGTTTGTATTTTATTTTTGTTTATCATGGTATGTTGTAGTTTGTGGTGTTTTGTCGTGATGGGAAATGTCGTTCTTGGGTCGGGTGGATTTTGTCCCAGATTTCTGATGAGTGGGTGGTTCGAATCCGTGGTTTGGTGGGAAAAAAAAAAAAAACTTTATGGATTTTTGTTTGGATGATTTCCGGGATTTTGAGTATGTTATGGTTTGTGTATATGTCTCGGTTTGTCTGGTACCGGCCGGCATCAGCAGCAATTCTGAATTATTTGTTGTGCACCCTTTTTTTTACTCTTGTTATGTTGGTGTCTGCGGCCATTGACCAGATTTTCAGAGCCGTAAGTGATGGCTGGTTCCTATGACGGTTTTGAAGATTTTCTTTTTGGCGCGCATATTTATTCTGTTTCCTTTGATGATTGGGAACACGCGATCTAGTGT